>NC_053024.1:492645814-492908836 GCF_003073215.2 Triticum urartu
TGGTGGAAGGGTGAGAGTGCGTATAATCCATGGACTCAACATTAGTCATAAAGAACTCACATACTTATTGCAAAAATCTATTAGTTATCGAAACAAAGTACTACGCGCATGCTCCTAGGGGGATTGGTAGGAAAAGACCATCGCTCGTCCCCGACCGCCACTCATAAGGAAGACAATCAATAAATAAATCATGCTCCGACTTCATCACATAACGGTTCACCATACGTGCATGCTACGGGAATCACAAGCTTTAACACAAGTATTTCTCAAATTCACAACTACTCAACTAGCATGACTCTAATATTATTACCTCCATATCTCAAAACAATCATCAAGCATCAAACTTCTCTTAGTATTCAAAACACTCATAGGAGAATTTTATTATTAATCTTGTATACCTAGCATATTAGGATTTTAAGCAAATTACCATGCTATTTAAGACTCTCAAAATAATATAAGTGAAGTATGAGAGTTCATCTATTTCTTCAAAATAAAACTACCACCATGCTCTAAAAGGTATAAGTGAAGCACTAGAGCAAATCTTTAAAGACTCAATCCGATAAGATAACTTCAAAGGGGAAACTCAATTCATTACAAGAGAGAAGAGGGGGAGGAGAAACATAGGATCCAACTATAATAGCAAAGCTCGCGATACATCAAGATCGTGCCAAATCAAGAACACGAGAGAGAGAGAGAGAAAGATCAAACACATAGCTACGGGTCTAGATTGGCTTTCGGTGGCTACGGAGGCTTCTGGCAGCGGAACTCCCGGTCTAATCTACGTTCTGGAAGTTTTAGGATACGTGGGTATATATGGGTGAAAGGAGTACGTCGGTGGACCGAAGGGGGGGCCACGAGGCAGGGGGCGCCCCAAGGGGGTGGGCGCGCCCCCTACCCTCGCGAGCTCCTCCTTCATCTTCTGATGTAGGGTCTAAGTCTATCCGGTAGGTTTCCTTCCAAAAATAACTTCTCCAGTTGATTTCGTTCCGTTTCGACTCCGTTTGATATTCCTTTTCTTCGAAACACTGAAATAGGCATAAAACAGCAAATCTGGGCTGGGACTCCGGTTAATCGGTTAGTCCCAAAAATAATATAAAAGTGGAAAATAAAGCCCAATATTGCCCAAAACAGTAGATAATATAGCATGGAGCAATCAAAAATTATAGATACGTTGGAGACGTATCACATAACAACAACTCTTTCTCATAAAACTCATCATGACAAAGTAGCAATCAATTCACATATTAAGGTTCAAACAATGAATTCTCTTGAAACTCAACAACCTATATTCTTAGTCACCAAACAATTGCAATTCAACTTATTCAACAGAGTCAAAGTAAGAGCTCCACATATCAAATCATCATATAGTCTTATATGATTGCTGGTACTCAAAGCATATTTTTAGAACAAATTGCATCCATCGAACACAGATAAAGATATGGGCTTAATATTTTGCCTCCCAACTCATTTATCATAGAGATAATTGTCAACAGTAATATATCATGATCAAATATATTTGACTATTCATATGTGTCAAGATCTTTCCCCACCACATGATGCTTGCCAACTAGAGAATAATTGAGGTTGAAATGAGAATGCATACTATTGACTCTTGCATAAAAGTAAATACTGAAAACTAAAAGATAGGCCCTTCGTAGAGGGAAGCAGAGGTTGTCATGCGCTTCTTATTTGGATGTCCAAGCTCTTAATGCAAAGGAACATCGCGTCATATTGCCCCTTATGATAGCAACCTTTATTATGCAGTCCGTTGCTTTTATTACTTTTCCATCAGAAGTTCGTACAACGCTCAATTTTCTCTTACAAAAAGATCAAACATATTTAGGAGCAATTTTTATTGCTTTATGCATCAATGTCAACTTACTTGAAGGATCTTATTCATTCCATAGGTAGGTATGGTGGACACTCTTGGCAAGAAATTGGGTTAAAGGATTTTTGGATGCACAAGTAGTATCTCTACTTAGTACAATTTTTGGCTACCAAAAGATCCTAGGTAAACACAACATTTGGAGGATCCATAACAATATAACTTCTATGCAAATATACCCAAACATAACTCATTATGTTGTCTTACTTTTCCAACTTCAAATAATTTTCTCAAGTTTGAAAATAATTAATGGGTATTCACAATCATAGAAGAGGTCCAATATAATATATTTGCATGTGAAAGTTCTCTTCCTTATACTAATCATTCACGAATTGCTTGTATGACCAATATTTTGATTGTCAAGCTTCAAAAGATTTCACTTTCTAAACCCAATGCGAAGCTACTACTAGGCATAATATGAAAATATAATTTCAACTTCATGATATTCAATTCATTCAACAATTTACTCATACGATATAAGTGAAGCACAAGAGTAAAAGGCAAACTACTCCAAAAAGATATAAGTGAAGTTCAAACGAGAAGTTAAATAAATGGGTAGCTATTTGAGGACTCTATCTTATTTAAAACTTTCAGATCTAAGTATTTGATTAAAACAACAAGTTAAACAAAGCAAAATGACATTCCAAGAATAGCACAACTCATGTGGAGAAGCAAAAACTTAGGCTCAACCGATACTAACCGATAATTGTTGATGAAGAAAGGTGGGATGCCTACCGGGGCATCCCCAAGCTTAGATGCTTGAGACTTCTTGAAATATTATTGTGGGGTTCCTTGGGCATCCCCAAGCTTGAGCTTTTATCTCTCCTTAATTCCTTTTATATCACAGTTTCCCTAAATCTTGAAAACTTCATCCGAACATCATCCACACAAAACTCAACAAGAACTCGTGAGATAAGTTAGTATAAAGCAATGCAATAGCCTTATCATTCTCTACTGTAGAAAATCACTAAAATTATAATTTAACATTACATACTAAATGCCTCCGCATATTTAATACTCCTGTCCTCAAATAGAATCATTAAACAAGCAAACGTATGCAAATAATGCAAACATAACAGCAATCTGTCTAAATAGAACAGTCTGTAAAGGATGCAGCAAGACCCAATCTTATTTAACTCGGAAAATTTACCACACTGTAGAAATTTTTTCATATTTTTTGCAAAAAAATTCAACATTTTATCACATTCTTACTTTTCTCGGGAATTTTTGCAACAGCGATAAACTTTCTGTTTTGAAGCATGGTGAAGGATATCCTTGCCACTTTCATTGAAATAAAAGATGCAAGCCATTATTATAAATAAAGGCAAGAAAATGCAAACAAAAGAAAATGACACTCCAAGCAAAACACATATCATGTGATGAATGAAAGTATATCTCCAAGTGAGGTTACCGATAATGTTGGAGACGAAAGAGGGGATGCCTTCCGGGGCATCCCCAAGCTTAGTTTCTTGTGTATTCCTTTAATATTACCTTGGGGTGCCTTGGTCATCCCCAAGATTAGGGTCTTGCCACTCCTCATTCTCCTCATATCGATATCTCACCCAAAACTTGAAAACTTCAATCACACAAAACTAAACGGAACTTCATGAGATAGGTTAGTATGATAAAGACAAATCATTCACTTTGGTACTATCAAAGACAAGATTCATAATTGTTCTCACACAATGCCTATTGTAACTTACCATTTCCACAATTTATATTGAGCAATATAAGCCATAGAAACTAGGAAACAAGCAAACTATGCATTGAAAACAGAACTTGTCAAAAACAGAACAGTCTGTAATGATCTGGACAGCAACCATACTTCTATGACTCCAAAATTTCGAAAAATTAGGACAACGTAGACAATTTGTATAGTAATCATCTGTAAAAAATTCAGAATTTTATCATGTTCAAGTGAATTTAAACAATTATGTTATTGGAAGCAAAAGTTTCTGTTTTTGCACAGAATCAAGTCAACTATCATCCACACTATCCCAAAGGCTTTACTTGGCACTTTATTGAAACAAAAGATATAAAGCATGATTACTACAGTAGCTTAATCATGTTAACACACAAAAACAGTAGGTAAAGTATTGGGTTGTCTCCCAACAAGTGCTTTTTAATGCCTTTTTAGCTAGGCATGATGATTTCAGTGATGCTCACATAAAAGATAAGAATTGAAACATAACAAGAGCATCATGAAACACATGGCAAGAACATTTAAGCCTAACCTACTTCCGATGCATAGGGATTTTGTGAGCAAACAACTTATGGGAGCAAGAATCAACTAGCATAGGAAGGCAAAAGAAGCACAACTTCAAAACTTTCAACACATAGAGAGGAAAACTTGATATTATTGAGATATGTAAAAGCATATGTCCCTCTCTCATAATAATTTTCAGTAGCATCATGAATGAATTCAACAATATAATTATCACATAAATCATTATTTTCATGATCCACAAGCATAAAAAAATTATTACTCTCCACATAAGAAAATTAATTCTCATGAATTGTAGTGGGATCAAACTATACAAAACAACTATCATGTGATACTTGATTGGGATAATCAATTTTAGCAATTAAATCATGATGACAAGTTTCATGGTTATCAATACTTTTTATCGCATACATGTCATCACCATAATCATCATAGATAGTCACGTGCGAGTGGGTGACCGCAACATCGGAACCTCCACACTCCACAAAGGCGTGCAGCTAGCTGGGCTCCTGATCAGGCACCAACATACCGACCGCCTCAACATCATCACCCATAGGTACCATCGACACAATGGACTTAGGCCTCTCCAGTTTCTCACATGACACAGCCTCCTCAAAGCTAGGCGCCAACATACCAACCAAAGCAACATCATCAACCACAGGTACCATCGACGCGATGGACTCAGGTGTGGAAGCTGCAACTGAGTCCCCAGACGAGTTCACCTCCAACTGCTCCCATAACAAAGGCGAATCCTGGCCTTCACACGCGGTTGCATGCGAGACCACACTCATATGCTCCATTGAGAAAGGCAAAGCAGGGCTCGAACAAAGCTCTTGTAGCTCAAGTAGGATGTGCAACACTGGAGCCACGACCGCAATGATGGCCTCGCCCTCGGCAAAAGATGAAACATCGGGCAAGGAGGACAGTGACAAGTGTTCCAAGTACGAGGGGAGAAACAACCATAGAGATCCACTCATGTATCCTTTGAGGAGCCAATACTGACCTCACCAAGAGGACACAACCTAGGAGTGGTCTGTAACATGGTCGGCATAAGAGAAAGCCTGCTGAAAGCAGCCTTTGCTTGCTCCAACAATCTCTCAATCCATGCTAGATAGTCTTGTAGTCGAGTGGACTGAAGCACCACATCAGATGAGGTTGCCGCGCCAATGTTAGCATAAATGACCGACGCCCAAGACCGATGAAGCGCCTTGGAGGGAAGTGCAGATTTCAACATACCACCTATAAGCGACTTAGAGGTTTGTAACATAGCAGTTCAGATTTCCTACAAACTAACCACATGCAAGTTAGCGTTGCCCAAACGCTATCGATACCGAAGGGGCATCATGCCTCTTAGAACAAATACGATCATTGTAGCCGATGTTTGTACACGTCTATTGGGGACATATAAATACCCAACTCAAACGTCAATGAAAAACTGCTCTATTCACTTTGATCTTTCTCTGTATCCCTACATCAACGACCCTCGCAACAGCGCCGATGGTCGTCATCCTTGAAGCACTGACAACTCAGGGGATGTGGGGCAACGACGCACGTGTCGTGGTGTTGCAGAGAAGGGCACCCTGACGAGATAGGTGGTGACAACGACGAGATTTATGCTGGGAGGTGGGAGAGGGAGTAGAAGAGAGATGCTACAATTACGGATGATTTTTACGGATTGGAAGCTACGAACAGAGGTGTCGTTACCTTTTTGGCAAGAGGGAGGACCCCACTCCTGAAATTCAGAGGAAGGAGTGAATTATGAGTTGACACACACGTATGTAAAGTTGATTATGTAAAACTCGTCCGTAAGTCTAAGGTTGATTATGTAAAAACTCATCCGTAAACTCAGAGGGCTGGGGAGACCGATGAACTCAGTGGAAAGGAGGTTGTGTGGGGGGCCTTCGGGACAGGTGTCGTCCAGCGAGGCGGCTGACCCACATGAGTAAACAATTGCCTGATTCGAAGCGTTCTCCAGAAAATGAGATAATTAGAGCTACGGCCCTTGTACTCTCTGACGCGTAACACAATGGTTCTCGAACTTGTGAAATACTCCGCTACGGTCATCAAATACGAGGATTTGCTCCAAAACGGTCCTGAGTACGTCTCCTGCCACGCTCATAGCATCCATACTGATGCCACGTCAGCGTACAGTAGAAATTGGGGTCCCATGTGTCGACGGAAAAATAACTAAAAAAAAACTGGTCGTAACGACGCCAGGGCATCTAGGACTGAGTTAGCGACGAGAGCGAGTTGTCCTTCATGTACAGTAGTGATCTAAAATTCCATATATAGACTTAATTCCCGGATCGCTGTAGTTCCGAAGAACATAAAGTTGGACCGACCAAGTAGTGTAGCGTACCTCTTTTTTTTTTAAAAAAAAATCAAGTGATTTTCCTGGTACATATTCTATCGGTTTTCTTTTTAATTTTACACGGATTTAAATTTTTTAAAATTATGTATCTTCATCCTGAACCACAAGCACTCACAATTACTGTGTATATTCAATGTATTTTTTAAACACACAGTTACTTAAAAGTTAACAACATGTATTAAAATTATTGTGTAATTATAACTAATTCTGGGAATGTATTAAAAAAATCAATGTGTTTCTTGAAATGCAAGAATGATTTTACACAATCATTTTTTAATACACATCAAACATTTTCTGAAATACACATTGTTAATTTTTTGAATGCATGACGAACATTTTTTTTACGTATTTTAATATGCATTAAACATTTTCCAAAAACATTCTGAACCGTTTTTCAAAGGACGCCGATAAATGCCACACGTGTGGGTGTTAGGGAGTCCGCCCACACACCTACATGTGGGCAAAACAGTTAGCGTCCACACGCCTCTTTTTTCCCCTCCCGATCCTTCTCACACGCGTGCGTGTGGGCGAAGTTGTTAACGCCCACACGCCCGTATGTCAGGCCTCGTACCTCCTGGTCCCGCACGCCACGCGTGACGGTCACCGCGTGCCCGCAGTTGCCATGGTCCAGACCCTCGTCCATGTTCGTTTAATTGCAGTTGCCATGTCGCTGAACTACGGTTGCCATGTCGGACAACTACAGTTGCCATGGTTGCTCAACTGCAGTTGTCATGTATGGTCTGATCTAATGTAGTTGCCATGATTTCATAACTTTAGGAGTTGCCACATAGTAACACTAGGCAGTTGAGAGTTGCCATGTGCTCACAAGCATGCTAGGGCAGTTGCCATGTAAAAAGGAAGAGTTGCCATCTGCTTACGTGCATGTTAGGACAGTTGCCATGTACATGCATGTTAGGGCAGTTGCCATGTACCATGCAAAAACATATGACAACTCGGTAAAAGAGAGTTGTCATCTGCTTACGTGCACAGTAGGCAGTTGCCGTGTACCCTGCAAAACACAGGGCAAACTCGGGTAAAAAAAGAGAGTTGCCGCCTGCTTATAAAAGCACACTAGGGGCAGTTGTCATGTGCGGTGCAAAAACACATAGCAACTAGCAGCTTGGGTGTGGGAGAGGAGAAGGGCGTGTGGGCAACATGCCAAATGCCCACACACTAGCCCTTGTGTGTGCGTGCAAAGTGGCGTGTGGGCGAACTGCTGAAGGCCCACACATCAGCCCCTCCTATATGGTGAAACGGCCGTGTGGGCGACCGGCTGAACGCCCACATAACAGGCCAGTCCTATATGGCACTAGAAACATGTCAAGATTCGTGCGCTCACAAACGGACGCGGATTCATGCGTGTGGGCGAGATGCAAACGCCCACACATGTGGGCGTTAACATTTCCGTTTTCAAATGCACAAACACTTTACTTACATTTCATGGTAATTGAATTTTTTTGTTACATTTATTTTCCAAATGGGAAAAATAAAATAAACGTGAACCTGGATATTAAAAAAAAACAGTAGAATAGAAACGTGATAGTCTCTTCGAGAGGTACATGGAGGCGAACTCTGTAACCGTGTCGCTCAGAAATAAAACCAAATCACTGTTGTGCTCTTTGGTTAGCTTATTATATGAGCGCTTTTGCAACCAGCAGCCCGAGTTCTCAAGTTCGAACCTCCGTCTTCAATTTATTTTGCTATTCCTTTTCTTTTGTGTACTGACATGTGGGTCTCACGCTTCTACTTTTATGCTGACATGGCATCGGGCTGGACTGCTATCCGAACAGGACCGTATTGGCCGTATCCTCGTATTCTCGTATTTAAGGACAGTAGTGGAGCATTTAACGAGTTTGAGGACTGTTGTGTTACATGCCGGATAGTACAGAGACTGTATGTATAATTATCTCCGTCTATTCGTATAGGCTCCGACACGACCCCACCCTCAACCGGTCTGGAATCTTGCCGTTCGCCATGTTCCGGAGGGTTGCAGCTGCAGATTTTAGCAGCCGCGCGCGCGAGTATAGCAGATAAAAGCCTCCACCGTTCTCCATGTGAGCTGTACAGCCGCCGCCGCCGCCGAGCTGCCTAGGCTGCCGGTGGTGTGTATCCGTTGGGCTAGCTGGTGCCGGAATGCGCGGCGCTAAAAGCGGCAGCGCACTCGCCGGCAGTTTGAGCGCCTCGTCGAAGCCACATGCTTGAGCGACCCCCGAGCAACAGCAGAAGTCGCACGAGAACTGTTCCACGCAAGAAATCAATTTTTTTTCTTGAAATGCGACGTCATCTTCCATTCGTTAAGGGCACGGCAACGATAAAACTACAACAAGTTCAAAGTGTTTTTTTGAGCTTGACAGTTGTAGTCCAATTATAACATTATTAGTGATAGTATTATATGGGAGCATCGGCCATTACCCTGTTCCTATGTTCATGGTTGATGACTCGATTGGCATGTGCCGCTGAACCTTGTACTGTCACCCCAGAGATGGATGCACTCATACAGGCTACTGGCATCCGGCCCTACATGCCCCTTTGCAGAGGCTTGTACGCTGGACTAGCTAGTATTGTCTGTCTGTTTGTACGTACGCTTACGCTGTAATAGAGTACACGTACATGCAGAACTTCATGAGATGTGCATGCCATCCAACTATCCACTAGAGTAGTAGAGTAGTTTTGAAGCTGTCCGTTCCTTTGCTCGGTCGGATGATGATGAGGGCGGCATGCTTGTTGCATGCACTGCTGGCATAAGAGATCTGGATTAGTTTAGGAAGGATAGATTTCATGACCCTCGGAAAATCAGGAGGCCCAGCTAGAGGGCAACACGCAAACTGGAATCATCGGTTGGCCCGGACAGAAGAAGCCGAAACACAGTGTTGAATATGTTCGCGACTGGCTGATGACACAAGGACATCCTAGTCACGGTCACGTGGCATCTTTCAGGACAAGCAAATCCACGCTCTAGAAAGATCTCCCGAAATGAATCCCCAATTGCCCGGGCACGAATCAAAACCACGTCCAGGCGCGATCGCCATGCGAGGCACACCGCTCTCCCATTTCTACGTCAAGGAGCGGCGCGATCACTCAGGACCTCGGCCGTTGAGATCGGGCGCGCGGTCGTGTAGTCGTATCGCGGAGAGTATAGGCAACGGATCTTAGCTTAAGTTTGCCATGCAATGCTCTTTTCTGACCATCGGATCAAGATCCAATGTCGCCCATCATGCTGCGAATTGTTCATCTTCTTTCGCCCCATCTTCTTCCTTCTGATGGCAGATCCTCCTTCCCCGCAGCCTACCCCACCCCATCCGCGTGCCTCCACCCCTCGCAGCTGGCAGGCACTACCGCGCACCGCCTCGCCGCCCCGCTCTCCCCTTAACCTTCCCCCATAGTTGGTGGGCGCTACCGCGCACCGCCTCGCCGCCCCCCCCCCCCCCCCACCCTCCCCCATCGTCATTGCTGGCCACCGCTCGTCCATCCCTCTAAGCCCATCTACACTGAAGAAAACTTGATTTCCTGCGCGCCCCCCACCTCCCCATCCACTCCTAAGATAGATAATGGGGCCGGGACTCCCGCTAGTGAGGCCATGGCTTTCCCTTAAGGCCTTGTTCGGTTGCGTGCGAATCCGAGTGGATTGAAGGGGTTTGAGGTGGATTTAAACCTCTTCTAAGTCAAAATACAAATCAATCCTTGCCAATCCCCTCCAATCCGCTTGGGGAGAGGATTAACCGAACAAGCCCTAAGATAGATGGTGGGGGTATGGTTTTCTCCGGTGAGCTTTGGATGAACTATAATAGATGACTGGCGTGAATAAAATTTCCAGGCACCTGAGATATAGCAAAATCGGATAATAAAACATGATAATACAATGAGTTGTCTTTTGTCTTATCCTTAGTAAGTAGAATGTCTAAAATATGTGGAGATAGAGATTGCTGTGGAGAGATCATTTCCTAACTCAGAGAAGTCAATTCAAATAAAATTAAGCTAAGGCATTTTTTTTGCATTTTTCCATCATTTATCCTACGTGGTACTTTTAAAATAGCATCATTGTACACATCCTAACATGTACATGGTGTGTTTGAGTTTTCATTTGGGTGATATAGTGGGTTAGTGAAGGACATCTTTTCTCTAGCTATGAATAATCACAATGGTTTGTTTGGTCAGATTGGTTGATGTATTTTTGAGATTTTTTTCATCTTCTACACATTATCCGATGGACAATTCAAAGCTATCATCGTCTTTTTAAGAAAAAACACTCAGAATTATCAGTCGCCTCAGTAGACATAGATATGCATCATCTAAACCAACGACTCCCCCGCAGATCCTACAACCACACTTTTCTCCACAACTCGCTCTACAGTACTACTTCGCAACATGGTAGTGTCTCCACAACATCAGAACGACGAGCGACACGAAGACCAGTGTTCCTGCATTTCTAAAACCGACATCTCCAACAATTTGCAGCTATGGACGCCTCCCGCAGTACCAGCATTGCTGCGACTGTGATGACTCCCATGTAGCATCGGCGTTGTTGCGACTACCGATGGAGAGCCATGAGTTGTACAACTCTAGCTTGCTGCAACGTTGTTGTTGCAATCACCGCCCTGCAACATCGGCGAGAATCCAGCTGCAGTACCACGAGTGAGTGCTTCCTTGCAACATCAGTCGAGGTGCGGCACTGATTTTACTCAGCTCTTGCTCACATCTAAGTGTATAGCCTAACAACCAGTTGGACCCTAAAGTGCAAGGGTTTGTAGAAAGTGGCAACTTTCCCTCGATGATAAAGCAAGGTATCAATCCATGGAGGCAAGGGTCTTACACCAATTATAATATCTGCAACACAAATAAAACTTCAACTGTGCCCCAACAATATCAACAAGGGTGTCAACCTTGCTAGTTGTATAAGATATTAAAAGATAATGTGATATGTACTATTTTTGTATTTTTGGAATAAACTATAACCGATAAAAGAAGTGCGAGTAAAAGTTCCAGGGAGTATTTCACTAGTAGAAAACGGGCCATTAGCACCGGTTTGTAAGGGCCTTTAGTGCCAGTTATGGAACCGGCACTAACGTTTCGGCACTAAAGGCCCCCCCTTTAGTACCGGTTCAGCACGAACCGGTGCTAAAGGGGAACCACGTGGCACGAGCCAGCTCCGGGGGCCGGGAGCCCTTTAGTACCGGTTGGTAACACCAACCGGCACTAAATGGTTGTGGGTTTTTGTTTTATTTTGTATTTTTCAATTAAATTTGTGTTATCAATTTAATTTAGGATTGTTTTACGTTATAATGAGTTGTAGTCGTCATCATCATCATCATCATCATCGCATATTAATAAATAAATAAACTCTAGCTAGCTAAAAATCATCGTAGTCGTCTAATTACCACTATTTAATCATCATAGTCATTACCGCGCTAGCTATCTAATCATCATCAATGCTGGCTAGCTTAAACAGGAAACATTCACTTTGTAACAGAAGCAAAGATATCATCAAGTTCAACATAATCGTCACCAAGATCGAAGTTCAGGACACGGACATGAGACAAGTACTAATTAAGAGCATGAACTAGTAGCTACTGATCCTGCTGCTCCCTCTCAGGTAGAATAGCATAGAACATGTATAGCTCTCCTGATTCATCATACTGAAGCATGCAGATGAATCTGTCTCCTAATCTTGGGTTGCGCTTCACCTTACTGCCCCCTAGTACTTCTCTGTGATCGTTAACAATTTTGCTCCAATCTTTCAGTATTAAGCATTCTTCGCTTTCAGAAATCCTGAATGCATTCATGTGCAATGTAGAAAATCTTGGTCGTAAGCTAACCATTGACATGCGACCTTTTGTCTCGATCCACTGAGGCACAACTGTTATCGGAAGTCCCTGTTGAACAACATCATATAGTAATTAATATACTAAGCAATGAAAGTTTAGCTTCAAAAATAATGTATGCAAAAGATGCATTAATTAAGGACAAATATTTAAAATCTTACCATCTTTTGATTATAGATGTGACCGTAGTTCAATACGATCACCATTGGTCGCACGTTTTGAGTACTAACATTTCTAAGTTTAGGAAAAAAATTTGTCTTGACAGTATTAAAATCCTCAAGCCATGAAACATAATGACTTATCTCCTCGCAGTTTAGTTGAGCCCCGGGGCAGTAGTAGGTCCTGTCTACCAAGCGCCGGACATGTTTGCTTGAACCGAAATAAGCTGACAATACAAATTAGTTGTCAACTATTTTTGAATAAACTGTATGAAAGACATAAACATATGCATGCATGGTTGAGAAAAACTCACCAAATGGTAGAACTGGAGACGTTTGCACATCGACCCAGATGTCTATATTACCTTCAATATCATCTTCCGGACGAATATCAAAGGTGATAACCATATCAGGCTCAAATGCATAAGCCTTGCATAGTGCTTGCCAAGTTTTGCATTCAAAATGGGTGTATGTGTCTCCATTATATAATTTGACGTTGAAAGTATACCCAAGCTCCGTCTTCAAGTAAACTCTCTTTACCTCCATATCATCTATAGCACTAAAACCTATCTTATCCAAGACAAAAATTCTTGCATGGCAGGGGATGCGCTAGTAGAATAGTGAAAATTTAAAATTATAAGTTGAAGCAAATGAAGCATAAGTTTTGCATTCAAATAATAATTGACAAAGTGACTTACTGTATCAACTTCGAATGTCTCATCCAGCTTGATGCTGAAGCGCCTACCATCAACAAGGAAATTTTGGTCGCACAGGCCGCGCTGGTCTTCACAGTGTTCACACAAAATAAATTCTTTTTCGTCGTCAGATGACATTTCCTATGTTCATATAGGTGAAACATTAAACACCTATATCTAGCCAAATATATATTCATCTAACATTTGACATTAATATATCTAACTATATATTCAATTGACATTACTATATATTTAACTTTTCTATCTAATTCATCTAACATTCGACATTAATCTAACATTTATATAAACTCAAAATATATAAAAAATTAAATAAACAGAAAAACTTATTAACAAATAATATTTTAATTAGATCATCAAATCTCATATACCTAAATTTTCTTACTAAAATAAACTAGTTATATTAATTATTCAACTAGTTCTAATCTCATATACCTAAATTTTCTTACTAAAAATAAACTAGTTATATTAATTATTCCACTAGTTCTAATCTCATATACCTAAATTTTCTTACTAAAAATAAACTAGTTATATTAATTATTCAACTAGTTCTAATCTCTAGTTCGACAATTTTTCTATCTAGCTAGCTAATTCATCTAACATTCGACATTAATCTAACATTCGATTATCTAATTAACTTTTCTAAAAAACAGAAAATAAGTAAAAAAATGTGTGTGTGTGTATGTGTTGTGTGTATGCATGTGTGTGTATATATACGTATATGTGTGTACGTATGTGTGTATGTGTGTGTGTATGCGTGTGTGTGTGGTATATGTGTGTGTGTGTGTGCGGCCCCGTACGCCGCCGCCCCGTACGTACGAGCGGGGGCGCCGGCGTACGGGGCGGGGGCGCCGGTGTGTTTGTGTGTATGTGTGTGCGGGAGCGAGAGAGAGACGTACGGCCGCGGCGATGGCGACGGACGGCGGCGGCGTTCGGGGCGGCAGCGCGAGACGACGACGACGGGCGGCGGCGGGGACAGCGACGATGACGACGGACGACGGGCGGCGACGACGGGATCGTGCGGCGCTCGTGGCGGAGGTTGGAGACGAAGTGGGGATGAAACTGAAATTTTCGTAAGAGCTATATATATAGGATGGGCCTTTAGTACCGGTTGGTGGCTCCAACCGGTACTAAAGGCCTATTTTCGCCAGGCCAAGCGGCGGGAAACGAAGGCTTTTAGTACCGGTTGGAGCCACCAACCGGTACTAAAGGGGGGGCCTTTAGTACCGGTTGGTGGCTCCAACTGGTACTAAAAGCCTTGCGCTGCCACCCCAAAGTTTAGTCCCACCTCGCCCGGCGAAGGGCAGCCGCACTGGTTTATAAACCCAACCGCGGCTACCTCTTCGAACTCCTCTATATAGCAGGCTTCTGGGCCTAATTAATTAGGGTGCGCTGCTCTGTGAGTCTGCTGGCCCTCCTGGGCCTGCATTTGCACATCCTAGGTCTGGTAGACCCACAGGGCAGTGCGCCAACAAATTTGTTATATAGTTTTTTCTTTTCTGCATTACTTATTTTCTTTTATTTATTTTTGAGTAGTTTTTATATAGTTTTTTCTTTTCTGCATTATTTTTTTCTATTTATTTTTGAGTAATTTTTTGTATAGTTTTTTTATTTTCTGCATTATTTATTTTTGTATAGTCTGAAACCCTGATACTCGGAAAGAGTTTGTCCAATTTGTACACGAAGTGCGTCCAGTTTTTGCCGTGACCCTCTCTACTCTTTCGCGCATGCTATGCGGGTGATATGATGATACCATGCCAAGTTTCAACATTTTCAGGATTCATTTTGTAGTGATTTTCAATTTCACGGTCATTTAGCTCTCTAAACAATTAGGTAAATGACCAAAAAACAACAAATGATGTCAGAACATGTTGGAAATTGATGACGCCGCTTTAAATGCTGCATACTGAACACAAAAGAAGTCCGGAGTTTAAATAAGTTATTAAAAATAAAAAAGAGGTGCAATGCTGGTTAATTTGCTTCAAGCCATTCGGAATAGTGTAGACTGCACTGCACATAGCTCAGTGCAATCTATGCTATTCCGCAAGGCTTGAAGCTAATCAACATGTAGGTGAGCATTGCAACTCATCGTCATTGTCTGTGCACTCACAGCTTATAAACCGCTCATGCTGCCTCTCTCTTGGCGAAGATCACAAGATAGTTTGGTTAAATTGCATTACTTGTAAGTCCAGTTAACATGGATGCTTATGATGCAAGAGCAACAGCAAAAGTGAAAATTTGGCACAAATAGGTAGTTGTGTAACTAAAATAGGTAGGAGGAGAGATAGCTCTTATGTCACAAAAAAGAAGTTGTATCAAACCTTTTATGTCGGATCTAGAACAAACCAATCGGTATCGCCATCATACAGCCCAACCGTGGCTCGTGATGCATATATATATATGCATATCAAATGCACGGTTGGACGTATGATGGCGAATCCGAATGATTTGTATTCAGTCGATGAACTGGTAGATGTATGCAGTCGATGAACTGGTAGATGTATGTAGTCGATGAACTGAAAGACTTATGCAGGGAAGGCGAGAGGTGGGCTAGCTATATATAGGGTCGTCTGGCTCACAAAGTGATTGTGGTAGTTTCGATCCAACGACTCACATGAGCTAGGAAGAAACACACCCTTGATCCAACGACTCGCAAGAGCTAGAAAGAAACACACGATCCGTGTGATTCTTCCTGATTGGTGGGATGCACATTAGTACCCACTCCGGACTCCGAAACCCTGATACTCGGAAAGAGTTTGTCCAGTTTGTACAGGAAGTGCGTCCAGTTTTTGCCGTGACCCTCTCTACTCTTTCGCGCATGCTATGCGGGTGATATGATGATACCATGCCAAGTTTCAACATTTTTAGGATTCATTTTGTAGTGATTTTCAAATTCACGGTCATTTAGCTCTCTAAACAATTAGATAAATGACCGAAAAACAACAAATGATGTCAGAACATGTTGGAAATTGATGACGTCGCTTTAAATGCTGCATACTGAACACAAAAGAAGTCTGGAGTTTAAATAAGTTATTAAAAATAAAAAAGAGGTGCAATGCTGGTTAATTTGCTTCAAGCCATTCGGAATAGTGTAGATTGCACTAAGCCACTGCACATAGCTCAGTGCAATCTATACAATTCCGCAAGGCTTGAAGCTAATCAACATGTAGGTGAGCATTGCAACTCTTCGTCATTGTCTGTGCACTCAAGGCTTATAAACCGCTCATACTGCCTCTCTCTTGGCGAGGTGGGACTAAAAACAGCTTGCCATAACCTCATTAGTACCGGTTCGTGGTACGAACCGACACTAAATGGTGATGGTGGGGCCATAGCCTGACCGCAGGCTGACACAGCCTCTTTAGTACCGGTTCGTGGCATGAACCGGTACTAAAGGTTCGCCACGAACCGGTACTATTGATCGACGCCATGAACCGGCACTAATGTACACATTAGTGCCGGCTCTAATTCAAACCGGCACTAATGTGCTTCACGTTTGACCCTTTTTCTACTAGTGTTTCCTTATGCTAAAATTGGACCGATGTTTGATACCCATAAGTGTAGAGGACCAGTTATAGCCTTTTCAATACGAAAGAGTATTAAAGTTAGAATTACTATTCTCTCAAGTTCTATCAATCACTGATACAACTATACACACACCAACCGTTTGCTTTACCTAGAACAAGAAATAAAACTACTTTGCGGGAATGAAAAGATAGCTATGCAAGAATATAAATAATTTGGAAACAAAAGTTAGGGACTACTTAAATTAAAGAGTAATAAAGTGAAGGGTTTTGAAAGAATAATGAAGAAAAATGATTGTACCTAGGCAACTGTATATGAAACGATAGTGATATCCTCTATTGTTGTTTTTATGCGGGTATGGCCTATGCTAACAAGTAGCAAAATCCATTGACTGCAAGTACTTATGAGACTCCAACAAGCATCCGCAAATACCAAAGATTCCTTAAGGTAAAACTCAACCATAACATTAAGTTCTAAGGTCCACTTTAATCCCATATGCAAAACCTCATGAACTGCGGATTTGGTTTCAGTCACTCCAACAACCCACCATAAGCAAATCAATCACATATTACGACACCCTACACGGTGAATCCCGCACGTGTGCGTGAAACGGTGGGCACCATAGGACATCACCATCATAACATACTACTCATATCAACCATATCATATCACAATTAACCCACAAGACAAAATAGAAACTACTTAGACATAATAGAGATGCAACACATCATTGGATAATAATATATAGCATCAAACACCATTCTCAAGTAGAGATTACAGCGGCGTGAGATATAGTACACTAATTCATAGAGAGGGAGAAATATGACGACGACGAAGTTGATGGAGATGATCGTCGTGACGATGGTTCTCTCGATGGCGCTCCGGCGTCACCCGAAGAGAGGGGGAGATGGGCCCCCGTCCTTCTTCTTGCTTGGCTTTCCCCCTAGGTGGGAGAAGGGTTCCCCCTCTAGTCCTTGGCAGCAATGGCTCTCAAAGGGCAAGAGCCCCTCTGAGATTGGATCTCTCCTAGCCCCTCCGATATTGGATCTTCCTCCTCCATTTCTATTTGTTTTCTTCTCTGTTTTGGTACTGTTTTTGCAGTCGGGCACCGATTCTTAAAAATTCGAAGATCTGTAACTATTGGGCTGATTTTTAATATGTTTTTTTCAAAAATTAGCTTTCTTGTGCCCAAAGTAGAGCTCTAACTAACTTACAGTCTCCTCACATGGGTGGCCCACGTGGCTAGGGCCCAGGCCGTGCTAGATGGCCGTGTGGCAGCCTCGATCACTACCTTATGTTGATTCCTTCGCCCAAAAATCTGATATATTTCAAAAAAATCACGAAAAGAATTCAGCTTGTTCTGGCTCCATGTTTTTACCTATATTTCCAAAAACAATATAAAACAGGAACCGACCTTTGATACTAGACTAATAGGTTAGTCCAAATAAAAACAATATAAGTTGTTTCCAAAAATATGTAAAAGAAATATGATAATAGCATGCAATAAAAAAAATTATAGATACCTTTGAGACGTATCATCATCCCCAAGCTTAATCCCTACTCGTCCTCGAGTAAGTAGATGATAAAATAGAGATACTTTTTTATGTTGCATGCTACCTAGCATAATCTTGATTAAATAATGTAAAGTGTTGTGAAATCAAGATAAAAGTGATTAAAGTAATAGCTAATAACAAGCAAGTAACATCATGGTTCAATGCCTTCATGTAATACCAGACGCCCATGGCTTTTACTGCATTAAACAGTAGGTTCCAAAACAGCCCCTTGCGGAGCAATTCATAAACTAGGGTTTGAGTTTCCATCACTCCCACAACCCATCATCTATAAACTAATTCCAAAATGTCTTCCCCTGGGCACAAATATGGTGAGGTGTCATGTAGTCGACGTTCACATAACACCACTAAAGGAAGAACAACACAACATATCATCAAAACATTAAACAATATTCAACTTAACATGATTAATAGCAACAAGGCTTCTCCCAAATCCTCAAGAACTAAAGGATATATAATAAGACATCATATGGATCATGATTAGTGGGTACAAATATTTGACAAACAATCTGAACATAATAATCTTTCACCAATAAATCTCCTATGCACCAACTACAAAGTTTAATCAAGACATACAAGTACTCCCAGCAACCAATTTGAGGTTTGGTACAAAGATTGGAAAGATGGAGGAACTACGGTTTGGAGATGAGATGGTGCTAGTGAAGATGTTGATCAAGATGATGACCCCGATGATGAACGAAGTGTTGGTGATGACGATGGCTCCGATTTCCCTCTTCCAGAGGGAAGTTTTCCTAGCAGAATTGCTTCGCCAGAGAGAAAAAACTCTCCGCCTAGGTTTTGCCTCGCAGACGGCGGTGGAAAGTTCCGAGGATTTTCAATGATTTATTCTAGGTAACAATTGAATTTATAGACAAAGGGCATCGGGAGGAGAGCCGCCAGGGGTCCATCCAGCCAAGTGGCATGGCTAGGGAGCCACCCGTGTGGCTTGGTGATGTCTACTACACAACCTTCTTCTTGTAGACGTTGTTGGGCCTCCAAGTGCAGATGTTTGTAGCACAGTAGCAAATTTCTCTCAAGTGGATGACCTAAGGTTTATCAATCCGTGGGAGGCGTAGGATGAAGATGGTCTCTCTCAAACAACCCTGCAACCAAATAAAAAAGAGTCTCTTGTGTCCCCAACACACCCAATACAATGGTAAATTGTATAGGTGCACTAGTTCGGCGAAGAGATGGTGATACAAGTGCAATATGGATGGTAGATAAAGGTTTTTGTAATCTGAAAATATAAAAACAGCAATGTAACAAGTGGTAAAAGTGAGCGTAAACGGTATTGCAATGCGTTGAAACAAGGCCTAGGGTTCATACTTTCACTAGTGCAAGTTCTCTCAACAATAATAACATAATTGGATAATATAACTATCCCTCAACATGCAACAAAGAGTCACTCCAAAGTCACTAATAGCGGAGAACAATGGAAGAGATTATGGTAGGGTACGAAACCACCTCAAAGTTATTCTTTTTGATCGATCTATTCAAGAGTTCGTACTAGAATAACACCTTAAGACACAAATCAACCAAAACCCTAATGTCACCTAGATACTCCAATGTCACCTCAAGTATCCGTGGGTATGATTATATGATATGCATCACACAATCTCAGATTCATCTATTCAACCAACACAAAGAACTTCAAAGAGTGCCCCAGAGTTTCTACCGGAGAGTCAAGATGAAAACGTGTGCCAACCCCTATGCATAAGTTCACGAGGTCACAGAACTCGCAAGTTGATCACCAAAACATACATCAAGTGGATCATGTGATATCCATTGTCACTACATATAAGCACATGCAAGACATACGTCAAGTGTTCTCAAATCCTTAAAGACTCAATCCGATAAGATAACTTCAAAGGGAAAACTCAATTCATCACAAGGAGATAGAGGGGGAGAAACATCATAAGATCCAACTATAATAGCAAAGCTCGCGATACATCAAGATCGTGCCGATCAAGAACATGAGAGAGAGAGAGATCAAACACATAGCTACTGGTACATACCCTCAGCCCTGAGGGTGAACTACTCCCTCCTCGTCATGGAGAGCGTCGGGATGATGAAGATGGCCACCGGAGAGGGATTCCCCCTCCGGCAGGGTGCCGAAACGGGTCTAGATTGGTTTTCGGTGGCTACAAAGGCTTGCGGCGGCGGAACTCCCGATCTAGGTTATTTTCTGGAAGTTTTGGGTTATATAAGAGGTGTTGGAGTCAGGAACAAGTCAGGGGGTCTCCGGGCTGTCCACGAGGCAGGGAGACGCGCCTAGGGGGGTGGGGGCGCCCCCACCCTCGTGGGCAGCCCGAGACTCTTCTGGACCAATTCTTTTACTTCCTGGCCTTCTTCTGGTCCAAAAATAAGTTCCGTGAAGTTTCAGGTCAATTGGACTCCGTTTGGTTTTCCTTTTCTGTGATACTAAAAAACAACGAAAAAACAGAAACTGGCACTAGGCTTTAGGTTAATAGGTTAGTCCCAAAAATCATATAAAATAACATATAAATGCATATAAAACATCCAAGGTTGATAATATAATAGCATGGAACAATAAAAAATTATAGATACATTGGAGACGTATCAAGCATCCCCAAGCTGAATTCCTGCTCGTCCTCGAGTAGGTAAATGATAAAAACAGTGCTACCTAACATATTTATCAATGTAATCTTTTTTATTGTGGCAAGAATATTCAGATCCATAAGATTCAATACAAAAGTTTAATATTGACATAAAAATAATAATACTTCAAGCATACTAACTAAGAAATTATGTCTTCTCAAAATAACATGGCCAAAGAAAGTTCATCCCTACAAAATCATATAGTTTGGCTATGCTTCATTTTCGTCACACAAAAATGCTCCCATCATGCACAACCCCGATGACAAGCCAAGCAATTGTTTCATACTTTAGTAATCTCAAACTTTTTTCAACTTTCACGCAATACATGAGCGTGAGCCATGGATATAGCACTATGGGTGGAATAGGATATGATGATGGAGGTTATGTGGAGAAGACAAAAAGGAGAAAGTCTCACATCGACGTAGCTAATCAATGGGCTAGGGATATGCCCATCAATTGATGTCAATGCAAGGATTAGGGATTTCCATGCAACGGATGCACTAGAGCTATAAATGTATGAAAGCTCAACAAAAGAAACTAAGTGGGTGTGCATCCAACTTGCTTGCTCACGAAGACCTAGGGCATTTGAGGAAGCCCATTGTTGGAATATACAAGCCAAGTTCTATAATGAAAAATTCCCACTAGTATATGAAAGTGACAAAACTAGAGACTCTCTATCATAAAGATCATGGTGCTACTATGAAGCACAAGTGTGGAAAAAAGGATAGTAGCATTGCCCCTTCTTTTTTTTATTTGCCTTTTTTATTTTGCCTTTCTTTTTTTCTTTTTTTGGGGACAATGCTCTATTAATGATGATCACCGCACTTCTATTTATTTACAACTCAAAGATTACAACTCGATACTAGAACAAAATATGACTCTATATGAATGCCTCCGGCGGTGTACCCGGATGGGCAATGAATCAAGAGTGACATGTATGAAAAATTATGCATGGTGGCTTTGCCACAAATACGTTGTCAACTACATGATCACGCAAGGCAATACGACAATGATGAAGCGTGTCATAATGAACGGAATGGTGGAAAGTTGCATGGCAATATATCTCGGAATGGCTATGGAAATGCCATAATAGGTAGGTATGGTGGCTGTTTTGAGGAAGATATAAGGAGGTTTATGTGTGACAGAGCATACCATATCACGGGGTTTGGATGCACCAGTGAAGTTTGCACCAACTCTCGAGGTGAGAAAGGGCAATGCACGGTACCGAAGAGGCTAGCAATGATGGAAGGGTGAGAGTGCGTATAATCCATGGACTCAACATTAGTCATAAATAACTCATATACTTATTGCAAAAATCTACAAGTCATCAAAAACCAAGCATTATGCGCATGCTCCTAGGGGGATAGATTGGTAGGAAAAGACCATCGCTCGTCCCCGACCGCCACTCATAAGGAAGACAATCAAAGAAACACCTCATGCTTCAAATTTGTCACACAACGGTTACCATACGTGCATGCTACGAGACTTGCAAACTTCAACACAAGTATTTATCAAATTCACAATTACTCAACTAGCACAACTCTAATATCACCATCTTCATATCTCAAAACAATTATCAAGTATCAAACTTCTCATAGTATTCAATTCACTTTATATGAAAGTTTTTATTATATCCCTCTTGGATGCCCATCATATTAGGACTAAATTCATAACCAAAGCAAATTACCATGCTGTTTAGGACTCTCAAAACAATATAAGTGAAGCATCAGAGTTCATCTATTTCTTTAAAATAAAACTACCATTGTGCTCTAAAAATATATAAGTGAAGCACTAAAGCAAATGACAAACTACTCCAAAATATATAAGTGAAGATCAATGAGTAGTCGAATAATTGTGCAACTATGTCAAGACTCTCTAACATTTAATAATTTCAGATCTTGGTATTTTATTCAAACAGAAAGCAAAACAAAATAAAATGACGCGCCAAGCAAAACACATATCATGTGGTGAATAAAAATATAGCTCCAAGTAAAGTTACCAATGAACGAAGACGAAAGAGGGGATGCCTTCCGGGGCATCCCCAAGATTAGGCTCTTGGTTGTCCTTGAATATTACCTTGGCGTGCCTTGGTCATCCCCAAGCTTAGGCTCTTGCCACTCCTTATTCCATAGTCATCAAATCTTTACCCAAAACTTCAAAACTTCACAACAGAAAACTTAACAGAAAACTCATAAGCTCCGTTAGTATAAGAAAATAAATCACCACTTAGGTACTTTTGTAAACTCATTCTAAATTCATATTGGTGTAATATATACTGTATTCCAACTCATCTATGGTTCATACCCTCCGATACTACTCATAGATTCATCAAAATAAGCAAACAACACATAGAAAACAGAATCTGTCAAAAACAGAACAGTCTGTACTAATCTGGATCAAACCTATACTTAAGGAGCCCCAAAAATTCTGAAATAAATTTTTGGACCTGAGGAATTTGTCTATTAATCATCTGCAAAAAGAATCAACCTAATCGCACTCTCCAGTAAAAAATGGCAGCTAATCTCTTGAGCACTAAAGTTTCTGTTTTTTACAGCAAGATCACAAAGACTTCACCCAAGTCTTCCCAAAGGTTCTACTTGGCACAAACACTAATTAAAACACAAAAAACACAACCATAAAAGAGTCTAGATAAATTATTTATTACTAAACAGGAGCAAAAAGCACAGAACAAAAATAAAATTGGGTTGCCTCCCAACAAGCGCTATTGTTTAACGCCCCTAGCTAGGCATGATGATTTCAATGATGCTCACATAAAAGATAAGAATTATAACATAAAGAGAGCATCATGAAGCATATTACTAACACATTTAAGTCTAACCCACTTCCTATGCATAGGGATTTTGTGAGCAAACAACTTATGGGAACAATAATCAACTAGCATAGGAAGGCAAAACAAGCATAACTTTAAAACTTTAAGCGCATAGAGAGTAAACTTGGTATTATTGCAATTCCTACAAGCATATATTCCTCCCTCACAATAATTTTCAGTAGCATCATGAATAAATTCAACAATATAACCATCACATAAAGCATTCTTTTCATGATCTACAAGCATAGAATTTCTATTACTCTCCACATAAGCAAATTTCTTCTCATGAATAGTAGTGGGAGCAAACTCAACAAAATAACTATCACGTGAGGCATAATCCAATTGAAAATTAAAATCATGATGACAAGTTTCATGGTTATCATTATTCTTTATAGAATACAAGTCATCACAATAATCATCATAGATAGCAACTTTGTTCTCATAATCAATTGGAACCTCTTCCGAAATAGTGGAATCATTACTAAATAAAGTCATGACCTCTCCAAATCCACTTTTATAATTATCACAATAAGATTCAACATCATCCAAAATAGTGGGATCATCACTTCCTAAAGTTGGCACTCTTCCAAACCCACTTTCATCAATATAATCATCATAAATAGGAGGCATGCTATCATCATAATAAGTTTGCTCATCAAAACTTGGGAGACAAAAAATATCATCTTCATCAAACATAACTTCCCCAAGCTTGTGGCTTTGCATATCATTAGCATCATGGGTGTTCAAAGAATTCATACTAACAACATTGCAATCATGCTCATCATACAAAGATTTAGTGCCAAACATTCTAATGCATTCTTCTTCTAACAATTTGGCACAATTATCGGAATCCTTATTTTCATGGAAGACATTAAAAAGATGAAGCATATGAGGTATCCTCAATTCCATTTTTTGTAGTTTTCTTTTATAAACTAAACTAGTAATAAAACAAGAAACAAAAAGATTCGATTGCAAGATCTAAAGATATACCTTCAAGCGCTAACCTCCCCAGCAACGGCGCCAGAAAAGAGCTTGATGTCTACTACACAACCTTCTTCTTGTAGACGTTGTTGGGCCTCCAAGTGCAGAGGTTTGTAGGACAGTAGCAAATTTCCCTCAAGTGGATGACCTAAGGTTTATCAATCCGTGGGAGGCGTAGGATGAAGATGGTCTCTCTCAAACAACCCTGCAACCAAATAACAAAGAGTCTCTTGTGTCCCCAACACACCCAATACAATGGTAAATTGTATAGGTGCACTAGTTCAGTGAAGAGATGGTGATACAAGTGCAATATGGATGGTAGATAAAGGTTTTTGTAATCTGAAAATATAAAAACAGCAAGGTAACAAGTGGTAAAAGTGAGCGTAAATGGTATTGCAATGCATTGAAACAAGGCCTAGGGTTCATACTTTCACTAGTGCAAGTTCTCTCAACAATAATAACATAATTGGATCATATAACTATCCCTAAACATGCAACAAAGAGTCACTCCAAAGTCACTAATAGTGGAGAGGGATAATGGTAGGGTACGAAACCACCTCAAAATTATTCTTTCTGAACAATCTATTCAAGAGTTTGTACTAGAATAACACCTTAAGACACAAATCAACCAAAACCCTAATGTCACCTAGATACTCCAATGTCACCTCAAGTATCCGTGGCTATGATTATACGATATGCATCACACAATCTCAGACTCATCTATTCAACCAACACAAAGAACTTCAAAGAGTGCCCCAAAGTTTCTACCGGCGAGTCAAGACGAAAACGTGTGCCAACCCCTATGCATAAGTTCACGAGGTCATGGAACTCGCAAGTTGATCACCAAAACATACATCAAGTGGATCATGTGATATCCCATTGTCACCACAAATAAGCACATGCTAGACTTACATCAAGTGTTCTCAAATCCTTAAAGACTCAATCTGATAAGATAACTTCAAAGGGAAAACTGAATTCATCACAGGGAGATAGATGGGGGGGGGAACATCATAAGATCCAACTATAATAGCAAAGCTCGTGATACATCAAGATCGTGCTGAGTCAAGAACACGAGAGAGAGAGAGAGAGATCAAACACGTAGCTACTGGTACATACCCTCAACCCCGAGGGTGAACTACTCCCTCCTCGTCATGGAGAGCGCCGGGATGATGAAGATGGCCACCGGAGAAGGATTCCCCCTCCGGCAGGGTGCCGAAACGGGTCTAGATTGGTTTTCGGTGGCTACAGAGGCTTGCGGCGGTGGAACTCCCGATCTAGGTTATTTTCTGGAAGTTTTCGGTTATATAAGAGGTGTTGGAGTTGGGAACAAGTCAGGGGGGTCTCCGGGCTGTCCACGAGGCAGGGAGGCGCGCCCAGGGGGTGGGCGCACCCCCCACCTTCATGGGCAGCCCGAGACTCTTCTGGCCCAATTCTTTTACTTCCTGGCCTTCTTCTGGTCCAAAAGTAAGTTCCGTGAAGTTTCAGGTCAATTGGACTCTGTTTGGTTTTCCTTTTTTGCGATACTCAAAAACAACGAAAAAACAAAAACTCTCTCTGGGCTCTAGGTTAATAGGTTAGTCCCAAAAATCATATAAAATAGCATATAAATGCATATAAAACATCCAAGGTCGATAATATAATAGCATGGAACAATAAAAAATTATAGATACGTTGGAGACGTATCACTTGGCTGCATGGGCCCTTTGTCGCTCCACCTGGCCCCATCTTCTGGCTTCGGTCTTCATATTTTCTGAAAATAATTCAGTAAAATTTGGCATTTTAGAAGCTCCAAATTTTTTCTTTTTCTTCAGTTGTATTTTTGGTCCAGATTTCCATCTGTTTGGCAATTTCCCTCTTTGTGTTTGCCTTGCATTTTATGAGAGAAAATACATTAGAATTGCATCATAAGTGAAGTATATCATTGA
This sequence comes from Triticum urartu, assembly GCF_003073215.2. Lineage (NCBI taxonomy): Eukaryota > Viridiplantae > Streptophyta > Magnoliopsida > Poales > Poaceae > Triticum > Triticum urartu. The sequence continues at coordinate 492,672,433 of NC_053024.1, forward strand.
AATAGAATAAATTATAATAGGAAATAGTGATGTAAAATGGGCGTATCAAAAGCAGGAGAGGAGATGTGCAAAGGGGAATAGAAGTGAGAGAGGTTGCTCACACTGACATCCTGCTACCGAGTCACGACTTACAACATCACCTCCTGGTGCAAGATCATCGCCTTACAGCACCAACTGCTACCGCAAGGTCACTAGTGTTGGTGCATTGCGCGGCGGCCGCTGACCTACGTGCGGTGTGAAGGAGAGAAGTGCGCTGCTAATGGATATGATCCGATGGCTCCAAACATTAGATCAAACGACTACCGACTCAGTCACATAGCGTCAGCCTTTCTCCCCAAATCTATTAGGGCATGTACAGTGGTGCTATCTTACGAGTGGCACGCATGATAAATTTTGAGGTGGACGAGCTCAATTTTGGTGACCACGACCTCTCTGTCCTTGACAATCCTATCACCGAGGAGGAAGTGACAGAGACCATCAACCAAATGCCTAGCGACAAAGCTCCCAGTCTGGATGGCTTTACTGGTGCCTTTTTCAAGAAATGTTGGACTACCATAAAGAATGACATCATACATGTCATTCTTTGCTTTGACAACCTCCAATCGTCGAACCTCAAGTGTCTCAATTCCGTGAACATTGTGCTCCTACCAAAAAAGAGGGCAAAGGGGATCTCTGACTATAGGCCGATAAGCCTCATCCGCACTATCGCGAAGATCGTTGCAGAAGTGCCTGCAATGCAGCTCGACCCACACATGCACACCATCATATTGAACATGCAAAGTGCCTTCATCAAAAGGAGATCCATTCATGACAACTTCATGTATCTGAAGTGCCTTGCATAGTTCCTCCACATGAGCAAAACTCATGTGTTCCTCTTTAAGCTTGACATATGCAAAGCCTTAGACTCGGTCAAATGGAGAACATTATTGACCTCCTACATCGTAGGGGTTTCCCTCCTAGGTACCGGGAGTGGATCACTGCCTTGCTTTGCTTGTTCCTCGAGGATCCTCCTCAACAGGGTGCACGACCCGCACATCAAGCATGGTCGTGGTCTATGTCAAGGATACCCACTTTCACCGCTACTATTCATCACCACAATTTCCCCTTTTGATGTAAATGCTTGACCTTGCTACCCAGCGTGGCCTAATCCACAAGATTAGGAGGCGAAGAGCCATCTTCTGTACTTCCTCTATGCCGATGATGCGGCAGTTTTTATGGCTCCCATCACGAAGGATATCAAGAACTTCACGCAGATCATTACTTGCTTTGGAATGTGACGGGCCTTTGACTAACTTCCAAAAGAGCTCAGTTGTCCCAATTTGGTGTGAAAATCCCAACTTGGACTCAACCCTTGATAACTTGTTAGCCAACTATACCTCCTTCCTCATCACATACTTGGGCCTCCCGCTATCGGTTTGGCAACTTTGGCGTATTGATTTCCAATTCCTTAAGGACAAGGTTGTGGCTAGGCTTGTGCCTTGGGATGGGAAGAATATTATCGCCACAAGGCGAGGTGTGCTTGTCAAGTTCGTACTCACTTCGCAAGTGATTTACCACATCACCTTCCTCAATCCTCCCCCGAGCACCCTTCTTGGCATCACGAAGATCGAGCGGACCTTCCTTTGGGCAGGCACAAACAAGACAACTAGGGTAAAGTGCAAGGTCAACTAGAACTCCGTCTGCCACTCGACTGATCTTGGGGGAGTTGGAATCCTTTATCTCACTAAATTTGCGAGGGCTCTTTGACTTATATGGCTTGAATGGAAATAGCCTTCCAAGATGTGGGTTGCGTTGGGCAACCCATGTGTGTTGGGAAACATTGCATGGAAAACAAATATTTTCTACGCACACACAATGATCTATCCATGGAGATGCATAGCAATGAGGGGAAGAGTGAGTCTACGCACACTCGTAGACCGTAAGCAGAAGCGCTTAACAACGCAGTTGATGTAGTCGAACTTCTTCGCGCTCCAACTGATCAAGTACCGAATGCACGACACCTCCGCGTTCTGCACACGTTCAGCTCGGTGTCGTCCTTGCCATTTTGATCCAGCAAGCTGGGCGAGGTAGTAGATGAGTTCTGTCAGCATAACGACATGGTGACAGTGGTGGTGAAGCAATCCCATGGGGCTTCGCCTAAGCATTGCAATAATCTAGAACAGAGGAGTAAACTAGAGGTGGAGGGGTGCCGGCACATGGCGTGGAATAAGCTGTGTATTGTGCGGCACCCCTCCCAACATATATATAGGTGTGGGAGGGGAGGAGGCAGCCCTAGGGCGCCTCCAATAGGGCCGGCGGCCACCCTATGGTTTTCCTAGTGGTGCACCCCCCTTCCATATAATGCACAAGGGAGAAGGAAAGGGGGGAGGCTCCCCTTCTCTTTCCTTTCTCCCTTCCGGAGATATGGTAAGGGGAGGTGGTGAAGGAAATTTGTGTTGGGTTTCGTAGTAATTTCAAAAAAATTCCTACGCACACGCAAGATCATGATGATGCATAGCAACGAGAGGGGAGAGTGTTGTCTACGTACCCTCGTAGACCGCAACAGAAGCGTTGACGCAATGTAGAGGAAGTAGTCGTACGTCTTCCGATCCGACCGATCCAAGCACCGTTACTCCGGCACCTCCGAGTTCTTGGCACACGTACAGCTCGATGACGCTCCCCGGGCTCCGATCCAGCAAAGCTTCGGGTATGAGTTTCGTCAGCACAACGGCGTGGTGACGATGATGATGTTCTACCAACGCAGGGCTTCGCCTAAGCACTACTACGATATGACCAAGGTGGAATATGGTGGAAGGGGGCACCGCACACGGCTAAGGAACGATCACGAAGATCAACTTGTGTGTTCTAGGGTGCCCCCTGCCTCCGTATATAAAGGATCCAAGGGGGGGGTGCGGCCGGCCTAGAGGAGGCACGCAGGAGGAGTCCTACTCCTACCAGGAGTAGGACTCCCCTCCCGTTCCTTGTCCAACTAGGAGAGGTGGAGGGAGAGAAGGAAAGGGGGGGGGCGCCCCTCCCTCCTTGTCCAATTTGGACTAGGGGGAGAGGGGGAGCGCGGCCTGCCCTGGCAGCCCCTTCCTCTTCTCCACATTAGGCCCATAAGGCCCATTAACCCCCCGGGGGGTTCCGGTAACCCCCCGGTGCTCCGGTTTTATCCGAAACTTCCCCGGAACCCTTCCGGTGTCCGAATATAGTCGTCCAATATATCAATATTTATGTCTCGACCATTTCGAGACTCCTCGTCATGTCCGTGATCACATCCGGGACTCTGAACTAACTTCGGTACATCAAAATGCATAAACTCATAATAACTGTCATCGTAACGTTAAGCGTGCGGACCCTACGGTTCGAGAACAATGTAGACATGACTGAGACAAATCTCCGGTCAATAACCAATAGCGGGACCTGGATGCCCATATTGGCTCCTACATATTCTATGAAGATCTTTATCGGTCAGACCGCATAACAACATACGTTGTTCCCTTTGTCATCGGTATGTTACTTGCCCGAGATTCGATCGTCGGTATCCAATACCTAGTTCAATCTCGTTACCGGCAAGTCTCTTTACTCGTTCCGTAATACATCATCTCACAACTAACTTATTAGTTGTAATGCTTGCAAGGCTTATGTGATGTGCATTACCGAGAGGGCCCAGAGATACCTCTCCGACAATCGGAGTGACAAAACCTAATCTCGAAATAAGCCAACCCAACATGTACCTTTGGAGACACCTGTAGTACTCCTTTATAATCACCCAGTTACATTGTGACGTTTGGTAGCACCCAAAGTGTTCCTCCGGTAAACGGGAGTTGCATAATCTCATAGTTATAGGAACATGTATAAGTCATGAAGAAAGCAATAGTAACATACTAAACGATCGGGTGCTAAGCTAATGGAATGGGTCATGTCAATCAGATCATTCACTTAATGATGTGATCCCGTTAATCAAATAACAACTCCTTGTTTATGGTTAGGAAACATAACCATCTTTGATTGACGAGCTAGTCAAGTAGAGGCATACTAGTGACACTTTGTTTGTCTATGTATTCACACATGTATTATGTTTCCGGTTAATACAATTCTAGCATGAATAATAAACATTTATCATGATATAAGGAAATAAATAATAACTTTATTATTGCCTCTAGGGCATATTTCCTTCAATTTGCCCTAGAGGCGATAATAAAGTGGTTATTTATATTTCCTTATATCATGATAAATGTTCATTATTCATGCTAGAATTGTATTAACCGTAAACTTGATACATGTGTGGATACATAGACAAAACACCGTGTCCCTAGTAAGCCTCTACTAGACTAGCTCGTTAATCATAGATGGTCAGGTTTCCTAACCATAGACATGTGTTGTCATTTGATGAACGATATCACATCATTAGGAGAATGATGTGATGGACAAGACCCATCCGTTAGCTTAGCATAATGATCATCAAGTTTTATTGCTATTGCTTTCTTCATGACATATACATATTCCTCTGACTATGAGATTATGCAACTCCCGAATATCGGAGGAATACCTTGTGTGCCATCAAACGTCAACGTAACCGGGTGATTATAAAGATGCTCTACAGGTGTCTCCGAAGGTGTTTGTTGGGTTGGCATAGATCAAGATTAGGATTTGTCACTCCGTGTATCGGAGAGGTATCTCTGGGCCCTCTCGGTAATGCACATCACTATAAGCCTTGCAAGCAATGTGACTAATGAGTTAGTTACGGGATGATGCATTACAGAACGAGTAAAGAGACTTGCCGGTAACGAGATTGAACTAGGTATGAGGATACCGATGATCGAATCTCGGGCAAGTAACACACCGATGACAAAGGGAATGCCGTATGTTGTTATTGCGGTTTGACCGATAAAGATCTTCGTAGAATATGTAGGAACCAATATGAGCATCCAGGTTCTGTTGTTGGTTATTGATCGAAGATGTGTCTCGGTCATGTCTACATAGTTCTCGAACCCATAGGGTCCGCACACTTAACGTTCGATGACAATTTGTATTATGAGTTATGTGTTTTGGTGACCGAAGATTGTTCGGAGTCCCGGATGAGATCACGGACATGACGGGGAGTATTGAAATGGTCAAGAGGTAAAGATTGATATATTGGACGATAGTATTTGGACACCATAATGGTTTCGGGACGTTTCAGATATATATCAGAGTACCGAGGGGTTACTGGAACCCGCCGGGGAAGTAATGGGCCAACATGGGTCATAGGGGAGAGAGGGGGGGATCCCACATTGGGTGCCTCCCATGGGTTGTCTGGATTGTTTGAATTGCCCATTAGTTCCCCTGGGGGGTTCCGATAACCCTCCCGCACTTCGATAATTATCCGGTACCTCTCGGAACTCACCCGGTGTCCGAATAACACCGTACAATATATCAATCTTTATGTCTCGACCTTTTCGAGACTCCTCATCATGTCTGTGATCTCATCCGAGACTCCGAACAATCTTCGGTCATCAAATCACATAACTCATAATACAAATCATCATCGAATGTTAAGCATGGGGACCCTACGGGTTCGAGAACTATGTAGACATGACCGAGACACATCTCCGGTCAATAACCAATAGCGAAACCTGGATGCTCATATTGGTTCCTACATATTCTACGAAGATCTTTATCGGTCAAACCGCATAACAACATACGTTGTTCCCTTTGTCATAGGTATGTTACTTGCCCGAGATTCGATCATCGATATCATCATACCTAGTTCAATCTCGTTATCGGCAAGTCTCTTTACTCGTTCTGTAATGCATCATCCCGCAACTAACTCATTAGTCACATTGCTTGCAAGGCTTATAGTGATGAGCATTGCCGAGAGGGCCCAAAGATACCTCTCCGAAACACGGAGTGACAAATCTTAATCTCGATCTATGCCAACTCAACAAACACCATCGGAGACACCTATAGAGCATCTTTATAATCACCCAATTACGTTGTGACGTTTGATAGCACACAAGGTGTTCCTCCGGTATTCGGGAGTTGCATAATCTCATAGTCAGAGGAACATGTATAAGTCATGAAGAAATCAATAGCAATAAAGCTAAACGATCATATATGCTAAGCTAACGGATGGGTCTTGTCCATCACACCATTCTCTAATGAAGTGATCCCGTTCATCAAATGAGAACACATGTCTATGGTCAGGAAACTTAACCATCTTTGATTAACGAGCTAGTCTAGAAGAGGCATACTAGGGACACTCTGTTTGTCTATGTATCCACACATGTACTAAGTTTCCGGTTAATACAATTCTAGCATGAATAATAAACATTTATCATGATATAAGGAAATATAAAATAACAACTTTATTATTGCCTCTAGGGCATATTTCCTTCAGTCTCCCACTTGCACTAGAGTCAATAATCTAGATTACATAGTAATGATTCTAACACCCATGCAGTCTTGGTGTTGATCATGTTTTGCTCGTGAGAGAGGCTTAGTCAATGGGCCTGCAACATTCAGATCTGTATGTATCTTGCAAATATCTATGTCTCCCTCCTTGACTTGATCGCGGATGGAATTTAAGCGTCTCTTGATGTGTTTGGTTCTCTTGTGAAATCTGGATTCCTTCACCAAGACAATTGCTCCAGTATTGTCACAAAAGATTTTCATTGGACCCGATGCACTAGGTATGACACCTAGATCGGATATGAACTCCTTCATCAAGACTCCTTCATTTGCTGCTTCCGAAGCAGCTATGTACTCCACTTCAGATGTAGATCCCGCCACGACGCTCTGCTTGGAACTACACCAACTGATAGCTCCACCATTCAATATAAATACGTATCCGGTTTGTGACTTAGAGTCATCCGGATCAGTGTCAAAGCTTGCATCGAAGTAACCGTTTACGACGAGCTCTTTGTCACCTCCATAAACGAGAAACATATCCTTAGTCCTTTTCAGGTATTTCAGGATGTTCTTAACCGCTGTCCAGTGATCCACTCCTGGATTACTTTGGTACCTCCCTGCTAAACTAATAGCAAGACACACATCGGGTCTGGTACACATCATTGCATACATGATAGAACCTATGGCTGAAGCATAGGGAATGAATTTCATTTTCTCTCTATCTTCTGCAATGGTCGGGCATTAATTCTGACTCAACTTCACACCTTGTAACACAGGAAAGAACCCTTTCTTTGACTGATCCATTTTGAACTTCTTCAAAACTTTATTAAGGTATGTGCTTTGTGAAAGTCCAATTAAGTGTCTTGATCTATCTCTATAGATCTTGATGCCTAATATATAAGCAGCTTCACCGAGATCTTTCATTGGAAAATTCTTATTAAAGTATCCTTTTATACTATCCAGAAATTCTGTATTATTTCCAATCAACAATATGTCATCCACATATAATATTAGAAATGCTACAGAGCTCCCACTCACTTTCTTGTAAATACAGGCTTCTCCAATAGTCTATATAAAACCATATGCTTTGATCACACTATCAAAGCATATATTCCAACTCCGAGAGACTTGCACCAGTCCATAAATGGATCACTAGGGCTTGCACACTTTGTTAGCACTTTTTGGATCGACAAAACCTTCCGGTTGCATCATATACAACTCTTCTTTAAGATATCCATTAAGGAATGCAGTTTTGACATCCAGCCGAATTTCATAATCATAAAATGCGGCAATTGCTAACATGATTCGGATAGACTAAAGCATCTCTAAGGGTGAGAAGGTCTCATCCTGTCAACTCCTTGAACTTGTCGAAAACCTTTCACAACAAGTCGAGCTTGGTAGATAGTAACATTATCGTCAGCGTCAGTCTTCTTCTTGAAGATCCATTTATTCTCTATTGCTTGCCGACCATCGGGCAAGTCAACCAAAGTCCACACTTTTTTCTCATACATGGATCCCATCTCAGATTTCATGACCTCAAGCCATTTCACGGAATCTGGGCTCATCATCGCTTCCTCGTAGTTCGTAGGTTCATCATGGTCAAGTAACATGACCTCCAGAATAGGATTACCATACCACTCTGGTGCAGATCTTACTCTGGTTGACCTACGAGGTTCAGTAGTAACTTGATCAAAAGTTTCATGATCATCATCATTATCTTCCTCACTAATTCGTGTAGGAATCACTGGAACTAATTTCTGTGATGAACTACTTTCCAATTCGGGAGATGGTACAATTACCTCACAAGTTCTACTTTCCTCCCACTCACTTCTTTTGAGAGAAACTCCTTCTCTAGAAAGGATCCATTTTTAGCAACGAATATCTTGCCTTCATATCTGTGATAGAAGGTGTACCCAACAGTCTCCTTTGGGTATCCTATGAAGACACATTTCTCCGATTTGGGTTCAAGCTTATCAGGTTGAAGCATTTTCACATAAGCATCGCAGCCCCAAACTTTAAGAAACGACAACTTGGGTTTCTTGCCAAACCACAGTTCATATGGTGTCATCTCAACGGATTTCGATGGTGCCCTATTTAACGTGAATGCAGCCGTCTCTAAAGCATAACCCAAAACGATAGCGGGAAATCAGTAATAGACATCATAGATCGCACCATATATAATAAAGTACGATTACGACTTTCGGATACACCATTATGCTGTGGTGTTCCAGGTGGCATGAGTTGCGAAACTATTCCACATTGTTTCAAATGAAGACCAAACTCGTAACTCAAATATTCTCCTCCACGATCAGAGCATAGAAACTTTATTTTCTTATTGCAATGATTTTCTACTTCACTCTGAAATTCTTTGAACTTTTCAAATGTTTCGAACTTATGTTTCATCAAGTAGATATACCCATATCTGCTCAAATCATCTGTGAAGGTCAGAAAATAACGATACCCGCCGTGAGCCTCAATACTCATCGGACCGCATACATCAGCATTTATTATTTCCAACAAGTCTGTTGCTCACTCCATTGTTCCAGAGAACAGAGTCTTAGTCATCTTGCCCATGAGGCATGGTTCGCAAGCATCAAGTGATTCATAATCAAGTGATTCCAAAAGTCCATCAACATGGAGTTTCTTCATGCGCTTTACACCAATATGACCTAAATGGCAGTGCCACAAATAAGTTGCACTATCATTATTAAACTTGTATCTTTTGGCTTCAATACTATGAATATGTGTATCACTACTATTGAGATTCAATAAAAATAGACCACTCATCAAGGGTCCATGACCATAAAAGATATTACTCATATAAATAGAACGACCATTATTCTCTGATTTAAATGAATAACCGTCTCGCATCAAACAAGATCCAGATAAAATGTTCATGCTTAACACTGGCACCAAATAACAATTATTTAGGTCTAAAACTAACCCCAAAGGTAGATGTAGAGGTAGCGTGCCGACTGCGATCACATCGACTTTGGAACCATTTCCTACGCGCATCATCACCTCGTCCTTAGCCAATCTTTGTTTAATCCGTAGCCCCTGTTTCGAGTTGCAAATATGAGAAACAGAACTAGTATCAAATACCCAGGCGCTACTACGAGCATTAGCACTATAAAAAAAAGACACATCCGTGACATTTTGGGCCGAACGAAAAAAAATTCTGTCATACTTATGCCACTTCTATGATGATAATTGTGACAAAACCCGGTATCATCATAGATGTGGTGGGGTCCTACTTCTATGACAAAAAATCATGACAGAAAATGGGCTTTTTGTCCTGGGCGGGTCGGAGACGCAGCTGCATGACATTCTTTGGGCCGTCCATGACGGAAAAAACCGTGGTAGAAGCGAGGGCGAGGAAAATATTGGGGTGTTCCCGGTTACGGTGGGTGGTCCGGGCCTGGCGATGCGCATTTCTCTCGTACACGCACGTGCGTGGGTGCGAGGCGTTGGGCTCTAACTGAACCCGAGCGATTGCACTGCAGGCTATGCGTTACTAAACCCGAGCGATCGATCGATGGCTGTTAACCGAACCCGAGCGATCGATCGATGGTTGTTAACTGAACCCGAGCGATCGATCGATGGCTACTGCTGCTAACTGAAGCCGATCGATGCTGCCTCTGGATGAACAGTGAGCATTGCTGGGGGGTTGGATGAACAGTTCCCGGTGGGGGTGGATGAACAGGACCCCGTGGTGTTGCCTCTGGATGAACAGTGAGCGTTGCTGGGGGGTTTGGATGAACAGTTCCCGGTGGGGGTGGATGAACAAGACCCCGTGGTGTTGCCTCTGGATGAACAAGACCCCGATCGATCGAGCCGGTTGGGGCTGGATGAACAGGACCCCATGGAGGGCAGGATGACAGGACCACCCCGTGGAGGACTGGATGAACAGTAGACGGTGGAGGGCTGGATGAACAGTAGCCCGTGGAGGGGTGGTTGAACATCCATGGAGAGGGCTGGTAGAACAGTAGCTAGTGGAGTAGCGCACGGTGGAGGCTGGATGAACAGGAGCCCGTGGATGAACAGTCACAGGTGGAGGCTGGAGGAGGTCTATGGTGGATGAACAGTAGCCCGTGGAGGCTGGAGGGGGTCGACGATGGAGATGAACAGTATCACGTGGAGTCCCGTTTTGTGGTACGCCACACCCCTCCCGATGAACAGGACTCCCATTTCGGCCGTAGCGCTCCAACACAAGTCTGTTTCCTCCGTTTTGTGGTACGCCACACCCCTCCCGATCAACAGGACCCCCGTTTCGACCGTAGGAGGTCCGTTCCTCCGTTTTGCGGTACGCCAGACCCCTCCCGGTGAATAGGATCCCGTTTCGACTGTGGCCGGTCGAAGACAAGGCCGTTTCCTCCGTTCTGCGGTACGCCATGCCTCATTTCCATCGGCTATTCCGTCCAAGCCCTCCCGATGAACACGACGACGCATACCGTTTCGACCCAGCCGGTTGGCTCCCCATGAACACGATGACGGCACTGTTTCTCCGTTCTGACCCAGCCATGTACACAAGCCCTGGCCATACGTATGCGTGAGTAGGCGTTCGAGACCATGCCCGTATGTACGTATGCGGCCGTATTTTCTTTCTTGCACATTGGCCGTTGTAGGTACCTGTACATGCTACGTGCGCGCCTCTACTACGACACGTGCGCGCCTCTACATCGACCAGTATGTACGTAGACGTTCGCGACCAGAATGACAATGCTATGTACGCTTCGACCAGGTGGGTCCTGACTGTCAGGCACTTCCTTGCGTGCGAAGATGTAGCTGGTGGGTCCCAGCAGTCAGAGGGGCGAATCATTTTTTTTGCCCGGACGCACTTCCTTGTGTGTGAAGATGTAGCTGGTGGGTCCCAGCAGTCAGGGGGACACATTTTTTTCGCGAAATACGGTGGCCCGTCCGGTGGGTCCCCGCTGTCAGGTGGATGAATAATTATTTTGCGCGTAATAAGGAGGCACTTCCTTGCTGCGGCCATGGACCTATTTGTCAGCCTCTCCACGTACAGTCCACGTCCGATAGAAGCCGTTCCTTGACCATGTTGACCACGCCGCGCCGAGAGCACCAGGACGGTGGACGACGGCAATGCCTAGGAAGGGGACGACACGGAGCCGGGGAAGACGCGGTAGTGGAAGCCCGCACAGAGAGGAGTACGAGGGTTCACTGGTTCGGTTGCGGTGTGAGGCTGCCGTCGCCGCAGGGCCTGGCCAGCGGTGGGAGTAGTAGGGGGCGGTGAGGCCTCCGTGGCAGCACAGCCGACCATGGGAGGCAGGAGCATGCGGCACGACCAGTGCTGCTTTGGGCAGCTGGAGCAGGAAGACCAGAGGTTGAAGAAGCACTACAGCCGTTGGAAGGACATCGTACGATCACTGGAGCTAGAATCGTTCATATTGACTAAGTTGACAAAGCACTCCGTCCCCGTCAACTTAGTAGGCCCACAAGTCAGCCACCCACCAAGGTGGGTCCCAACTAGCAGGGGGAGTATTCATTTTTTTGTGCGTAATAAGGAGGCACTTCCGGTGGGTCTGAGCTGACACCGGGGGGAACGTTTACGATGGCCCGTCTGGTGGCTCCCAGCAGTCAGGGGGAAATGTTTTTTTGGCAAATATGGTGGCCCGTCCGGTGGGTCCCTGCTATCAGGTGGAGGAATAATTATTTTCCGCGTAATTAGGAGGCACTTCCTTGCGGCTGCCGTGGACCCAGCTATCAGCCTCTCCACGCACAGTACTCTTCCGATGGAAGTCGTTCCTTGACCATGTTGACCACGCCGCACCGAGAGCACCAGGGTGGTGGATGAAGGCGAGGCCTAGGAAGGGGACGACGCGGAGCCGGGGAAGACGCGACAGTGGATGCCCGCACGTAGAGGAGTATGAGGGTTCACTGGTTCGCCGCGGTGTGAGGCTGCCGTCACGGCAGAATAACAGGGGGTGTGGGTGAGTAGAGGGATGGCCTGGCCAGCGGTGGGAGTAGTAGGGGGTGGTGAGGCCTCCGCCGCATTGTAGCCGGCCACGGGAGGCAGTAGCACGGGGCACGACCGGCGCTGATTTGGGCGGCTGGAGCAAGAAGACCAGAGGTTGAAGAAGCACTACGGCCGTTGGATGGACATCGTACGATCACTGTTGCTAGAATCATGCATATTGACTAAGTTGACAAAGCCCTCCGTCCCCGTCAACTTAGTAGGCCCACAAGTCAGCTTGCCAATATACTGGGTCCCAGCTAGCAGGGGCGTATTCGTTTTTTTGTGCGTAATAAGGAGGCACTTCCTTGCGTGCGAAGAAATAGTTGGTGGGTCCAAGCTGTCAGCGGCGGTAACGTTTTTTCACGAAATACAAAGGCCCTTTTGGTGGGTCCCAGATGTCAGGTGGAGGAATCATTATTTTGCGCATAATAAGGAGTCATTTCCTTGCGTGCGATCGTGGACCCAGCTGTCAGCCTCTCCACGTACAGTCCACTTCAGATGCATGTCGGTCGTTGACCATGTTGACCAGGCCGCGCCGAGAGCACCAGGGCGGTGGACGACGGCGAGGCCTAGGAAGGGAACAACTCGGAGGCAGGGAAGACTCGGTAGTTGTTTCCCACGCGGAGGGGAGTACGACTGTAAGAGGGTCTACTAGTTCGTCTGCCGTCGCCGGAGAATAACAGCAGGTGTGGGTGAGTAGAGGGATGGCTAGGCCAGCGATGGGAGTACGATGGAGCAGTGAGGCTTGTGTGGTAGCACAGCCGGCCGCGGGGAGGAGAGAGCACGCAGTCCCATTGGCACTTGTTTGAGCGGCCGGAGCAGGAAGAGCAGAGATTGAAGAAGCATGACGGCCGTTGGATGGACATCCAACAATCACTGCTTGTGCGTCAACCTTTTTTTTAGGAAAACCTCAAATCTGTGGAAAACATCATACAACCCATCTGCCATTATTTCTAATAATTTACAACCCATTTGCTAATTCTTAAGGTTTTTTTGGAGCCCATATTCTTTTTGTTAGCATTACAGCCCATATTGTGGCCACGGTTAAAAAACTATACGAAATTTTGCATATTTTGGTGCGGTCCATACTGTTTTTAATCCCGAAATTTCAAGTCACATTCAAACTGATTTTAAAAATAAATATATATCAATATAAAATCCAACAAATTGTCCATGCATAAAAATCAATGCAATTTAAAATCTCAAAATGAAAAAAAGAAATTTGAAACTAATTGCCGGTTTGATGTGTTTTAAAAATGTACAGCCCATTTCTCATTATTGATAGGCCATTTTCTCGGCCAGCCGAATGAAGCTCTCCTCGTCTTGAAAGATTTGCAGCCCAACAGGCCTGACAAAGCGACTTACTTGGCAAATCACAAAAAAACTAGGCTGTGGCCGTGGACCCAGCTATCAGCCTCTCCACGTACAGTACTCTTCCGATGGAAGTCGGTCATTGACCACATTGACCACGCCGCGCCGAGAGAACCAAGGCGGTGGATGATGCCGAGGCCTAGGAAGGGGACGACGCGGAGCCGGGGAAGACGCGGTAGTGGATGCCAACGCGGAGAGGAGTACGAGGGTTCATTGGTTCGGCTGCGGTGTGAGGCTACCGTCGCCGCAGAATAACTGGGGGTGTGGGTGAGTAGAGGGATGCCCTGGCCATCGGTGGGAGTAGTAGGGGGCGGTGAGGCCTCCGCGGCATCACAGCCGGCCAGGGGAGGTAGGAGCACGCGACACGACCGGCGCTGGTTTGGGCGGCTGGAGCAAGAAGACCAGAGGTTGAAGAAGCACTATTGTCGTTGGATGAACATCGTATGGTAACTGGAGCTAGAATCGTTCATATTGACTAAGTTGACAAAGCCCTCCGTCCCCGTCAACTTGGTAGGCCCACAAATCAGCCTCCCACGATGCTGGGTTCCAGCTGGCAGGGGGAGTATTCATTTTTTTGTGTGTAATAAGGAGGCACTTCCTTGCGTACGAAGATAGCTGGTGGGTCCGACCTATCAGCGGGGGGCACATTTTTTTCGCAAAATACAGAGGCCCTTCCAGTGGGTCCCAGATGTCAGGTGGAGGAATCAAAGACTTGAGAAGCCGTACAGAACAAGCTAGTGTACCAGTAAAGAGAAGTTGCTGAGTTTTAGAAACAAGAGAGACATGCTCCTGTAGCTGGTTCGAATCCAAACCTAGACTATGACTATATATGGTGCTATGCTACTCTAAAAGTAATGAAACTGACATATCCAACGTTCGCTTCTCCTCTTCTCTAGTTACTCTGCCTAGCATCAGAAGCTCTGGTCGCATCAACCATGTCCGGTGGCTGCTCGTCCACCTGCTCTTCAGCAGGCAACAACCAAATATGCGCCAAGTCACCACCCGTAGCATCGCCTGTGGGTCTCATCACACCCTCGTCGGCACGCGCACCGCAGCTGGTTGCTCATCGCAACCCGCTGCCGTTGGTGTGGTGCCACTGCTGCAAATCACGCAGAGTCATCTGTCGCGTCTCAACCACAATCCTCAACCCTGGTCGAGTCTTCTACAAGTGCCCGAATCATGGGATAATAATATGTTTAAGTGTTGTTCTGCTGTTTTCAGTTGCTGATTTTTTTAATAGTTTGGTTGATGATCTTCCAATTTGATTCATGTAGTAAAGGGAAGATTCGTGTGATTTGTATTTCTGAGAAGTTGCTGATGTGGGGGAGTGCAACTACGCTGATTATTTGGTTAGCCGAGGAATCCCAATACCAGCAGGTTGGGGTGTTGGACAAGTAACTAAAGGAACGACAGAAGAGGAAGATGCAGGGCAGAAGGTTAAAGATGCAGTTCCTCTGATCATGGCCAAGCAACAGCTGCTGAACGGCCTTGACAGCAATGAGGAGATGAAAGAGCTTGTGAAGATAATGGGCAAAATCGATGTGCTCTGTAGGATGATTGTCTCTTTATTTGCAGTGTATGTAGCACTCGTGATGTATTCAGTGGCTATGACATGAGCACTTTGCTGAAACTAGTAATGAATGAAACCTTTGTAGTAGGCTGGGCGTAGTGTTGTGAACATCTAATGATATCTATTAACGGAAATCAGGGGGTATCCCCTTTTGCTCATAAATAAATAAATAGCAGAGGCCCTTTTGGTAGTAAATAAATAAATTAGGAGAGGCCCTGTCGGGTCAGCTTTGTTCTCATTCGAAGACGTCGAGCAAATTGCAGTCCAACAACAAATTATGTCATCAAATTCAAGTTTCATAGACAAATATGAGTACAACTAAACAACAATGTCATCATGTTTTAGTCGTCATACAATCACCAAACACAAATCAGCATACATAACAACTGATGTTCTCACAGGAAAATACTAAACAACATGTTCATCAGGTTTCAGTTGTCATAGCAAACACAATTTCACATAGTAGATAAAAAACGTCTTCTGACAGGAAAATATGACAAAAGCAATGTAATCATCATCCGTAGCAGCAGCGTCAACATCTTCGCCATGTGTATCAATCTGAATCGTAATTCCCCACGGTGTCATCTTCTTCTTCGTCCTCAACGTCCTCGAACGTTGGCTTCTTCTTGATCAACTCTTGTATATCCACAACACGACGGGCAATCTTTTCGCCGTCGTCATTGACGTGATGGTTCTCAAAGATATTAGGAACAACTGTGTTATCTTGTACATCAGGAGCAGTGTAAGCATCATCTTGTTGTGCAACTTCATTAAACGAATTCCTCTGCTCAAACCTTTGCAATACTCTTCAGTCATCGCCACGTGCAAATGTGTCTTCCAAGAAAAATATCTGTGTTGCTTGATTTGCCAAAATAAAAGGCTCGTTGGTCTAGTATGCCGCCTTGACATTGATGGATTTGAAATAATCATCAGCTCTGGGTTTTGCGATCCTGGAAAACAGGTTATACCAACGACAGAAATACAGAACCACACACCGATGATCCTCGAAACTGGAGATATACTGCAACTGAACAATGTCTGTTATGTTAGCATACATTTCAGTTGTCTCTTTTTCATACGTATCCGTGCCCATGATGGCACTGTTTTGTGTCTTCCTGCCTTCGTCTCGTGCAAGGGTGTTGTAGCGCACATCTCCAACAACGCAAGATTCGTAATGTCTTACCCGAGTATCAGGACCCATTGCTAGCGAGTAAAGGGCATCATCAACTGCCTGCCCATCGTCCCGCATCTTCTTAACCTATGGTTAGAAAATAGACAAGCTGATCATCTTATGTACTCAATATATTAAAAAACTAACAGTGCAATTCAAAAGCTTACATGGCTCTTGAACCATTTCGCAAATCCTACCATAACCAGTTTGTTAATGTTTCTTGGATTTTGCGGCAGTAACTCCCTTTTGTAGATGCTGCACAACATAGTCATCGTGTCAAACATCTAAATATATAAGAATGTGCTGCAAGTTTAGTAGATTATGATGTATAAGCTGCAGTACTTAGCACTTACTTGATATAAGGTAGTATCTCAAGACAGTTATTCAACACATACCAAACCATTTTGTCCAAATCTTTAGGTTTGTCCTCTTGTTGACTCTTCCCTGTAACTCGAACAGAATAATCAAAAACATTGTGCCCGGGATTGCCTTCATCCACCTCTTTGCTAAGCTGATCAGCTGTTTCACTGTATTTTGAGCAGAATGTCAACGCTTCTGTAGCAATGTAGGCCTCTGCAATGGAACCCTCGGGTCTAGCTCTGTTCCTAACATATCCCTTGAAAGTGCTTAGCCGCCTTTCAATAGGGTACATCCAGCCATACTGTACTGGACCTCTAAGTAGTGCCTCATCAGGTAGATGAATAGTCAAATGCACCATCACATCAAAGAAGGCTGGAGGATATATCTTCTCAAGGTCGCATAGGATAGTTGGTATCTTGTCTCTAAGACGCTCCAAAGCATCTATCCTGATATTTCTACTGCAGAGTTCCCTGAAGAATTGTCCCAACTCTGCAACTGCTCTGTATAAGTCAGGGCGGCCCAATCCTCTAAGGATAACAGGTAAAACCCTTTGAAGTAGGACGTGGCAGTCATGAGTTTTCAACCCTTGTACCTTGTTTCCATCTGCACTGACTCTCCTTTCAGGGTTGGAAGCAAATCCATGTGGGAATCTCACACGTGACAGGACCTCGCAGAATTATTTTCTTTTTACCTTGTCCAAGACGTACACAGCTGGTGCCATATCCCGTGGTTTACCTTCATCTTGCACCTGCAAATCCTGTCTGATACCCAGGTGTGTCAAATGAATCCTAGATTTTAAGATATCTTTCGTCTTGCCTTCAATATTAAGAAGTGTGCCGATAGTGCTGTCACATATATTTTTCTCGATGTGCATCACATCAAGATTATGCCGCAGATCCAAATCTTTCCAATACTCCAAGTCCCACAAAGTGGACCTGCAGGTAAACAATAATCTCTCTTCTGCCCTGCCATCCTTCCTTTTCCCGCTACCATTATCAGGATGGTTTCCTGGTGTAATATGCCCGACCTTCTCTAATTCCACTTGCAACTCATCGGCGGTGAGCCTCTTTGGCGCATCATGGTTTTCATGCTTTGCATTGAACACATGTCTTCGGTATTTTCTAGTATGCGGCTTGTCTTGGCAAGGAAACGGCGGTGTCCAATGTAACAAATCTTGCCAAGTATTGCGTATGACAGCGGATTCCTGTCACAGCGAACACATGTATTGTAACCATGTGTCGTTCGCCCTGACATAGTTCCCAAAGCCGGATAATCATGGATGCACCAAATTATAACAGCACGCGGAAAGAAATCAGCTGGTGGGCTGCTATATAGGTCTCGAGTGAGAAGACCCCTCCATAGCTGTTGAAGTTCCTCCACAGGAGGCTCCATGAACAAATCAAAATCCTTTCCAGGACTTTTTGGACCTGGGATGAGCAAGACCATCATGTAGTTTGATTCTTTGGTGCAGACATTTGGAGGCATGTTGTAAGGGATAACAAGCACTGGCCACATGCTATATGTGGCGCTCTAGTGGCCAAATGGGTTAAATCCATCTGAAGCTAAGTCAAGTCTAATGTTTCTCGGGTCAGCAGCAAACTTTTCGTGCTTCTGATTGAAGATTTTCCACTCACTACCATGTGATGGATGGCTCATTACATTCTGATCTATGTACTCCTGGTTCCTAGAATGCCATAGTACATCCTCTCTTGTTTCAGCATCATGAAACAACCTCTGCAATCTTGGTGTAATTGGAAAATGTCTCAGAACATTATGAGGAATCCTCTTCACAACATCGCCATCTTTCCATCTTGATGATTTGCATTTCGGGCATTCACTTAAGTTGGCATAATCCTTCTGGAACAAAACACAATTATTCTTACAAACATGGATCATATCATATCCAATTCTAGCCGCACGAAGGAAATTTTTCATTTTACTGTAGGTGTGTGGTAGCTCAGACGCATCTGGGAAAGCTTTGCGGAAAGCAGCCAACATCACATCGAATGATTTGTTGGTCATCCGCTCGGATGTCTTCACCTGAAGAAAGGTGACCATAGCTGAGAATACCGACGACTTATTTCCTGGGGTGACAACCACGTTGCATTGTTCCAACATGCAGGCCCACCATTTTTTCTGCAGGTGAAAGTTCACAGAATGCACGAGCATTTTGTAGCATTGTTTCAATGTTGCTCAAACTCACTGGCTCCGCCACCTCCTCCTCCTCCTCCTCTTCCACCTGAGCATCAGGCAGATCAAGATGGTGATCTGCTGCTTCCACGTAGTCAATAACATTGACGTTCGCAGCTTCACCATGATGAACCCGCCTATTATATGTGACCGACATCCCATCATCCCATACAAGTGTAGATGATTTTGCATAGTTGACTGGGGTCTTGTAACTGAATTCATACAACTGCTACACGGGCAGAGCACATCTGATTTCGGACCACTGTACTCAGCTCTGATAAAGTTCATGGAGTTTTCAACCCGCTCGACATATGCAGCGGAGAATCTTCGAGCAAAAGTTATCCAAGTCCTGTCCATCTGTTAGACATACAAATTAGTTCTTCTACTAGATATTACAGGAAAAACATATATGCTTTTTTATGAAGTCCGGAAGAAAATACCTAGGTCGATGTCTAAAGCTATGGCAAGATATTTGGACGAGCAGATCTAAGTAACGAAATATATGTAAAGCTAATTCGGCAAACAGATTTGAGTTCTAAATTATGGCAGGCTATTTCAGCAGTCAATGAGGCCGAGCACACAGCCATCAAACTATCGAAGGCCATCACAGCAACAAAGATCGAGTATAAAATGGTGTAGAGCTATTTCACCTAACAGATTGGCTACTAGACCATGGCAATCTACGTCACAATAAATATATGGCAGGATATTTTAGCAACTAATCGGCCTTGGCATGCCATCTCAGCTAAGCAGATTGAGTGCAGAACAGGGCAAGGAAGCATCTTAAGCAGAGCATATTGACTGTAAACTACTTCGGCAAACAGTGAGATTAACAGCGTCTATCAGCTAACATTCAGCGCTACACCGACATGCACGGGGCCTCAGTCTAGAATGCGCCTACCGTGGGAGAAGCTGACCGCCGTGCGTCTCCACACGAACATCGCCAACGGTGGAGGCGCTGACCGCCGTGCGCCTCCACAAGAACGTCGCCAGCAGTGGCGGCGCGGCTAGAGGACGGTGATAACCCACAAGTATAGGGGATCGCAACAGCTTTCGAGGGTAGAGTATTCAACCCAAATTTATTGATTCGACACAAGGGGAGCCAAAGAATATTCTCAAGTATTAGCAGCTGAGTTGTCAATTCAACCACACCTGGAAACTTAGTATCTGCAGCAAAGTGTTTAGTAGCAAAGTAATATGATAGTGGTGGTAGCGGCAACAAATGTAAAGACAACAAAAGTAATGTTTTTGCTATTTTGTAGTGATTTTAACAGTAGCAGCGGAAAAGTAAATAAGCGAGAACCAGTATATGGAAAACTCGTAGGCACCGGATCAGTGATGGATAATTATGCCGGATGCGGTTCATCATGTAACAGTCATAACATAGGGTGACACAGAACTAGCTCCAATTCATCAATGTAATGTAGGCATGTATTCCGTATATAGTCATACGTGCTTATGGAAAAGAACTTGCATGACATATTTTGTCCTACCCTCCCGTGGCAGTGGGGTCCTATTGGAAACTAAGGGATATTAAGGCCTCCTTTTAATAGAGAACCGGAACAAAGCATTAGCACATAGTGAATACATGAACTCCTCAAACTATGGTCATCACCGGGAGTGGTCCCGATTATTGTCACTTCGGGGTTGCCGGATCATAACACATAGTAGGTGACTATAGACTTGCAAGATAGGATCAAGAACTCACATATATTCATGAAAACATAATAGGTTCAGATCTGGAATCATGGCACTCGGGCCCTAGTGACAAGCATTAAGCATAGCAAAGTCATAGCAACATCAATCTCAGAACATAATGGATACTAGGGATCAAACCCTAACAAAACTAACTCGATTACATGATAAATCTCATCCAACCCATCACCGTCCAGCAAGCCTACGATGGAATTACTCACGCACGGCGGTGAACATCATGAAATTGGTGATGGAGGATGGTTGATGATGACGACGGTGATGAATCCCCCTCTCCGTAGCCCCGAACGGACTCCAGATCAGCCCTCCCAAGAGGTTTTAGGGCTTGGCGGCGGCTCCGTATCGTAAAACACGCTGATTTCTTCTCTCTAAAAGCGAATATATAGAGCTGGAGTTGGCGTTAGAGGGTTTCCAGGGGGCCCACGAGGTAGGGGGCGCGCCCTAGGGGGGGGGCGCCCCCCACCCTCGTGAGAAGGGTGTGGGCCCCTGGTCTTCATCTTTGGCGAGGATTTTTTTATTGTTTTTTCGAAGACATCCCGTGGAGTTTCAAGTCATTCCGAGAATATTTGTTTTCTGCACATAAAACAACACCATGGCAATTCTGCTGAAAACAACATTAGTCCGGGTTAGTTCCATTCAAATCATACAAGTTAAAGTCGAAAACAAGGGCAAAAGTGTTTGGAAAAGTAGATACGACGAAGATGTATCAACTCCCCCAAACTTAAACCCTTGCTTGTCCTCAAGCAATTCAGTTGACAGACTGAAATAAAGAAAGAAAAACTTTTACAAACTCTGTTTGCTCTTGTTGTTGTAACTATGTCAAGCCAGCATTCAAGTTTTCAGCATAGATCATAACTAACCACATTTGCAATAATTCTCAGGTCTCATAATTACTCATATCAATAGCATAATCAACTAGAAAGCCATAATAATAAATCTCGGATGACAACACTTTCTCAAAACAATCATAATATGATATAACAAGATGGTATCTCGCTAGCCCTTTCTGAGACCACAAAACATAAATGCAGAGCACCTTTAAAGATCAAGGACTGACTAGACATTGTAATTCATGGTAAAAGAGATCCAATCATAGTCACACCCAACATAAGTTAATAGTGATGAATGCAAATGACTGCTGTGCTCTCCAGCTAGTGCTTTTTAATAAGAGGGTGATGACTCAACATAAAAGTAAATGGATAGGCCCTTCGCAGAGGGAAGCAGGGATTTGTAGAGGTGCTAGAGCTCGGTTTTGAAATAGAGATAAATTGTATTTTGAGCGGTATACTTTCATTCAACATAGCAACTAAGAGATGGCGATATCTTCCATGCTAAACACATTATAGGCGGTTCCCAAACAGAATGGTAAAGTTTATACTCCCCCTCCACCAACAAACATCAATCCATGGCTTGCTCGAAACAACGAGTGCCTCCAACATACATCAGGTCCCAGGGGGAGTTTTGTTTGCAATTAATTTTGATTTAGTTTGCATAAAGCATGGGACTGGGCATCCCGGTGACCGGCCATTTTCTCATGAGTGAGGAGCGGAGTCCACTCCTCTTGAGAATAACCCGCCTAACACGGAAGATAAGGACAGCCTTGGTTGATACATGAGCTATTCGAGCATACAAAACATAATGTTTATTTAAAGGTTTAGAGTTTGGCACATACAAATTTACTTGGAACGGCAGGTAGATACCGCATATAGGAAGGTATAGTGGACTCATCTGGAATAACTTTGGGGTTTAAGGGATTGGATGCACAAGAAGTATTCCCACTTAGTACAAGTGAAGGCTAGCAAAAGACTGGGAAGCGACCAACTAGAGAGCGACAACATCCATGTACATGCATTAAAATTAATAAACATTTGGTGCAAGCATGAGTAGGATATAATCCACCATGAACATAAATATCATGAAGGCTATGTTGATTTGTTTCAACTACATGCATGAACATGTGCCAAGTCAAGTCACTTAAATCATTCAAAGGAGGATACCACCCCATCATACCACATCATAACCATCTCAATAGCATGTTGGCACACAAGGTAAATCATTATAACTCATAGCTAATCAAGCATGGCACAAGCAACTACGATCTCTAATTGTCATTGCAAACATGTTTATTCATAATAAGCTGAATCAAGAACGAGGGACTCATCATATTTACAAAAACAAAAGAGGTCGAGTTCATACCAGCTTTTCTCATCTCAGTCAGTCCATCATATATCAACATAATTGCCTTTCACTTGCACGACCGAGCGGTGTGAATAATAATAAGAGTGTACGTGCATTGGACTAAGCTGGAATCTGCGAGCATTCAATAAACAGGAGAAGACAAGGCAATATGGGCTCTTGGTTAAATCAACAATAATGCATATAAGAGCCACTTCAACAATTTAATTATGGTCTTCTCCTACTGACCCCCAAAGGAAAGAAAATAAATAAAACTATTTACACGGGAAAGCTCCCAGCAAGCAAAAGAAGAACATGAAATATTTTTGGGTTTTCTTTTTAATTATTACTACTACAGCAGAAAAATAAACTACTACTAATTTTTTTTCTTAAGGTTTAACAAACACACAAGAAGAAAGCATAAAAGGAAACTAAACTAGCATGGATGATACAATGAAAAAGTATGAGCACCGACATCTAGCAATGAGTGTGTGTGAACATAAATGTAATGTCGGTGAGAAATACATACTCCCCCAAGCTTAGGCTTTTGGCCTAAGTTGGTTTATGGCCACGGCTGGCCTGGCAGATATCCATAATAATAGTTGGGGTCGTACTGCGATGAGGAAGAATAGTTGGGATCATACTGATGTGCAGCGGTTATCGCCTGCCGAGCTGCAGCGTGGAGTCGAGCCGCCTCCGCTCTCCTCTCGTACTCTTCTGCCTCCTCTCTGGTAATAACATATCTTCTTTTTGCCTGTGAATCAAAGAAGGCAGGAGCAGGGAGAGTAATACGGAAAACATGTCGTTTATCAAAAATTAAACGATATAAGAGAGGTGATTCAGGCCTCTCGACAAACTGGTGCGA
Organism: Triticum urartu; assembly: GCF_003073215.2. NCBI lineage: Eukaryota > Viridiplantae > Streptophyta > Magnoliopsida > Poales > Poaceae > Triticum > Triticum urartu. The sequence continues at coordinate 492,696,194 of NC_053024.1, forward strand.
AGCCATAGAGTTATAATCTAAATATGCAGGAGGCAACTCCGTATCACCCTCACGAATGTCTATTTCAAGAAAATGAGCTAAGCGAGTTGCATAAATTCCTCCAAAGAAATCTCCATTATGTCTATTATGATGCAACCTACGAGCTACAATGGCTCCCATATGATAAGATTGGTCTCCTAACACAACACTCCTAAGAATGCTAAGATCAGGGACACACATGTGACATGCTTCATCCTTAGTATTTATGCATCTACCGATGAAAAGAGCAAAATAATGTATAGCAGGAAAGTGAATGCTCCCTATGGTAGGCTGCGTTATATCTCTAGATTCCGCCACAGATATACTAGCAAGAAAGTTTCTAAATTCAGATTTAGGGGGATCCCTAACACTACCCCATGATGGAAGTTTGCAAGAAGAAGTTAAATCCTCTAAGTCCATGGTATAAGATTTGTCATAGAGATCAAACATGACTGAAGGAGAATTACGCGAAGATGAATTCTCAAACCTCCTCACAAATGAACTTGTGAGATTATGATACCGGGGGCATTTGTTAGCCTCAAAATCCTCGAGACCGGCATTGTGCAAATATGCTTTGAATTCTTCTTTAATTCCCGCACGGTCCATAAAATTTTCCGACGGCCATTCGCAAGGCCGTACTGGAGCGTCTCTTGGTGGATCCTCGTCAGCATCGCGCATAGCAATCCTGGGTCTCTGCTTCTTAGAGGAACCACCTTGGAACATCTTCCTAAGCATATTGTTTTTCTCTGAAAAATTCTGAAATTTTTAGTAACTTCAAAATAAAAGTGAATCAAACTCAATAAAACTGATAGCAACTACTCCTACAAGTGCCTAGAGCCTATATCAAGCATTAGAACTACTTAGAACCATATAAATTTGACATGCAAGCTCAAGAATAGGGTCACCTAAGCAGAAAATTTTTGCAATGAATAAAGCACTAGAACAAAAACTAATTGGACCAATGGAGGAGTCACATACCAAGGAACAATCTCCCCAAGCAGTTTTGCGAGAGGTGCTTTGAGCAAGGAGATCAAAAATCACAGCAAAAGTGGCTGGAACTCGTGCTTGAGTTGGTTTTTCGGGTTTGTGTGAGACACAGGAAGAAGATGGGTGCTGGGATAAGTGGAGGAGGGCCACCGTGGGCCCATGAGGCAGGGGGCGCGCCCTATAGGGGGGGCGCCCACCACCCTCGTGGTCAGGTGGCAGCTCCTCCCGCGGTGATTTTTGCACAGTAAATCCTCAAATATTCCCGAAAAAATTATATTAAATTGGCATGGCATTCTGAGGACTTTTATTTTCGGGATATTTTTATATTGCACGGATAAGTCAGGAAACAGACAGAAAAAATACTATTTTTACTTTATTTCTACTAATTAACAGAAAGTATAGAGAGGGTACAAAAGGTTGTGCTTGTAGTTTCATCCATCTCATGCTCATCAAAAAGAATCCACTAACAAGGTTGTCGGTGGGAACGACACCTATGGGATCACAAGAATCCCTACTATGGTTAGCGGGGCGCGGGGTCGTGAGAAGAGCGGATCAAACAGATAGCACGGTTCGTTTATCCAGGTTTGGGCCACGAGGATGCGTAAAACCCTACTCCTGCTTTGGTGGATTGTATATCTGTGTTCTTGAGCTAGCTATGGGGCGTGAGGAGCTCCAAAAAGCCGAATCCCTCCTCTGGTCGCCTCGGGCCTCCTTTTATAGAAAAAGGGGTTGCCACAGTGGCACACAGGAGGTGGAAAGGGTACAGTGATGTGAGGTTATCCCTCGCATTACATGACAAGGCGCATTTAATGCGTCTTGCTTAGGTGTCCTTACTTTATCGGGGACGGGGGAGAGATCTGTCTCGTCCATCGCCGCTCCTTCTTGTGTCGACACGCGCCCTGGCCAGCGACGCCTGCGATGCCATGTAGGTTGGCAGGTAGCTGAGGTGGCGCAGTGGTGGGTCTTCACGAAGATCTGCATGCCGCCACGCGGGTGCCTGCCCAGCTGGTTGGGTCGGCAGCTGCATCCATGCGGTGGTGGAGGTTTAGTCGGCGTGGGCCTGATGGTGGCCCTACTGATGTCCTTGGCAAGGGCCTTGCCGGGGCCCCGACAAGGGTTTTGCCGAGGCGCCTGCTGTCATCCCCGGCAAGGTGCTTGCCGGGGGCCTTGTGGTCTTCCTCGGTTGGGATCCCTCCAAGGGTCGTCATCTTCTATAGTGTGTATCTGATCTTGAATGTCTTCACAAAGATCTGCATGCCGCCATAGGGATGTCCCCTGAATCCTTGCCCTTTGGGGGCAGTGGAATCAAGGGTGATTTGCCCCGTAGGCGTGGGACGAGTCGCTGCGGCAAGGGTCTTGCCGGGGCTGCTAGAACTGTCTCCCGGCAAGGATCTTGCCGGGGGAGTCCGCTTCGTCCCCTTTGCTCTTCGTGGTCTTGGCCTTGGCGTCGTTCTAGTTCTCTTGAGCTTCGGTCTTACCTTGGCTCACCTCCCTTGCCTTGCTTGGTGTGGTGGTATCCGCGGCTCAGACTGCCCGTGCACAGTTATAGGGGTACAAAAAGTGTACCCCTCTTTTTGTACACCGACAGGAGCCCCCGGGCCTGGGCCACACATAAGCGCAACGCGTTGTTGGGCTAGGCCCAAAAATGGTGCGTGGGTAGGCGGGGCGGTTTTTACCGCGGTAAGATTCTTCGCGCGCTGCGCTTCCCACGATTCCCGTGCGTGGCGCAGCGTGGGGAGGCGCATGTGACTTGTGCGGCATGCGTGGGGTTGGTTCCCGCAGGCATGCGTCCACTCCCCATGATCATGGGGTGGGGAGTGGTCATCTCACCCGTCCCCTCGGTTCTGCACGTCCACCACGTGTCTCCCATGCGCCTGGGGTGGCAAACGGTGGAGGCGGGAAATCGGGCCGTCGTTGGTTGGGGCGGCGGGTTGGTCCTGGCTCCCTGCGCCTTCCGTATCTTGATTGGCCGAGCGGGGTGGCCGAGCCCCAACCCCGATCCTTTATAAAGAGCGGGAGGGGGGATGGCGTCCCGCATTCTTTCATCTTCTTCTTCCTTCAGCTTCTGCTCGTCCCTTCCATCCGTCATGGAGAGAGGGAATCCCGGTCCTTCAACAGTGGCGGCGAGGGTCGCCGCTCGACAACGCGTCCCTCCTTCTCCTGTCCCTGCGGTGGCAGAGCCAGCCACGAGGGGAAGGGGGAGGGGGCGAGGCCGTGGGCGAGGCCGGGGCGCTAGGGGAAGGGGAGGTCGGGGTGGCGCGCCGGCCTCGCCTCCGCCAGCAGCTCCTCCTCCAATGGAGGGCCATGTTGGGGATGACCCTTGTGAGTTCTTCGTCAGGCTGCGCCGGCCGCCGTGCCGTCGCCTTCATCTCCCGACTCCATTTGCGCGGGAGATGGAGCTGGATCCGCCGGAGTCGTTGCGGCTGCACATGAGGGACTGCGGGATCAGTGGCACGCAGGTCCGCGTCGACTTCCCCGTCCCTCACGTGATGTATCTTCGTCAGGGATGGAGGACGTTTGCTCATATCCACTGCTTGACGGAGGGGCTCACTCTCCATTTTAAGTTGATGGAGGGTGGCCTTCTCTCCGTCAAGGTCTTCGGGCTCTTTGGGACCCGTGCAAGGTGCTGCGTGGAGAGCTCTTCTGATAGTGAAGACTCCTCCTCGGGCAGGAGTGACGAGGAGGACATCGGCAGCGATGACGAGGGTAGTAGGCGGCAGGATGACGGGTCCGACTAGGTGTCGGGTGCCGCTCCGTGTGGCACCGGCGACCCCATCATCCGTGTCACCGGCTCCCTGAACTTCTCGGGGTCGTCTCCTTCGGCGGCTGGCGTTGGGAGGCTGCGGAAGAGGAAGAGGGCGGGCGGCAAGGCCGTCAAGTCGGAGTACGCGGGCACCGATGCCTTCGACGCGTGCTGACGTCCTGCCGCCTCGTCTTCGAGCTCTGCTTTCGACGCCGCCATCACCATCCAGCCTTTGGACGGCCACAAAGATGTTCTCTTGGTGTCTTCTGCCACCCGTAGCTCGCCTAGGCGCTCCTTTTGTCCTTTTCGCCTCCTTGACCTGCCTCCTGAGGAGAGGGACAAGAAAGGGATTACGGGCACCTTATCTCTTTTTAGTTTGTAAGCCTTCGGGCCTTTGTTGAATTTAAAACTTGTAATCCCATCATTCATGTTTTTCATTCCCTATGGACTGTACCTGAGTGGAATGTTTTTTTTAATGAAAAAAGGGATGCTTGCCGGGTCATTTGTTTGCAGGTTGAACCCACGACAAGGAGTAAATCCTTGATATCTTCAAGACAAACATTTCCTTGCCCGGCAACAGGCCTTGCCGTCTCCCCACTTCGCTCGACCTTCCTCACGCCTTTGGCGGAGGCAGGGATGAGGCGGGTTCAGGCTCCTTGTTTCATCCTTTCGCTGCCGCGACTATGACCAAACTTGGCCCCAGGAACGAGCCCTAGGGCCTAGAGTTAGGGGAGCACGGTAGCTTAGGGGAAAACGAGGTTTCACATACTTCAGTCCATAATGGAATGCATGATAAGGGATGAACAACTTATCTGAAGCTGCAGTCCCCGGCAACCCTGGTTCGCCGTGGGTGAATCTTTGCTCTTGCAGCCCCCGGCAATACTGGCTTGCCGGGGGCTAGATGCTGGCCTGTTCCTCTTTTTTTTCCCCAAGTGGTTCAGCACGGATATATAGATGCTGGCCTGTATCGTAAAATGCGATGATTTCTTCTCTCTTATTTTCTCTCTCCGAAAGCGAATATATAGAGGTGGAGTTGGCATCGGAGGGTTTCCAGGGGGCCCACGAGGTAGGGGGCGCGCCCTAGGGGGGGCGCCCCCCACCCTCGTGAGAAGGGTGTGGGCCCCCTGGTCTTCATCTTTGGCGAGGATTTTTTATTGTTTTTTCGAAGACATCCCATGGAGTTTCAGGTCATTCCGAGAATATTTGTTTTCTGCACATAAAACAACACCATGGCAATTCTACTGAAAACAGCGTTTGTCCGGGTTAGTTCCATTCAAATCATACAAGTTAGAGCCCAAAACAAGGGCAAAAGTGTTTGGAAAAGTAGATACGACGAAGACGTATCAGACGACAGTCTACGAGAGCGTACTGTGGGAGCGAGAGGATCACCGTGCGTCCCCTCGACAAACCGCGGCGCCGACGTATCGACGTGGCGGGGAGGGCGGCTTTGGCGGAGCGAATGGAGTGGAAGGGGATGGGGGGGGGTTGCGGAATATTATTGGCTAGTTGACCGAAGGGCAGTTGAATCTAGTATTTGGGGGGAATTTTTGGGTGGGGGAGGATTTTTGCGCGGTGGGCGGGGGGAGTTTGGCGCATGGTCGGTTTCTCCAAGTGCAGTCCCACGTGTCAATTAAGAGGCAAGCCGAAGCGCGTTCCGTTTGCGTGAGCCGTGTGCAGGACCGAACGTGTGTGGGGTGCAATACGACCGCGACAGGGGTGGTGTGAGTGTACCTCCTGTTTTCCTTTTAAACTAGGTGCTTCACCCCCTCAAAAAAAAACTTGTTGCTTCGCGATCCATCGACATTACTACTAGTAATCTAGTAATCCCGACTAAAACGGCGGCCGGGTCTTTTCCCGCGCGATATGCTGGGAGGTTGGCTTAGTTGGGTTTTTTAGGACGAGTAATGCTACACCTACATAGTCCCAGTTACGTAATTAACATAATGTGAAACATGTGAGCTGTTTATTGTAGATTGGGGGGAGGGAGGGGCCCACCACCATGAAAATCAGGGGAGGAGAGAGAGAGGCAATTTACGTTAACCCTTTCGTAGGTTCCCATAGATGTAGAAAGATGTGAAATGCGTGAATGTGCATTTGCAGATAAGGCCATCCCTCGTTCATCCTTTTCCCCCAGAAGATCTTGATCTTCCGTGCAACACACGGGCATCTTGCTAGTACTCCTACAATATACTATATTATTGTGAAAGTTCATATACACTGGCCGAGATTAATGCAAACATGACAGATTTTCATTACATTTCGAACTTCTATAGGACAGAAAAATAAAAGAAACCCGACCCTAAACCTATTCTACGGTGGCGACCGACGTCCTCCATCTGAGATCTCCATGTACGGGGGCGGGGTTCAAGACCCGTGAAGTGAAGGTGCGGTCTCCGGTGAGGAAAAGTAGAACACGGGAGACGGACCGGCCAGTTGGCACACCATGCCTTGCCGCCTCCCATGCCCTACTCATCCTCGGAGGAGTCCCCGGCCTCTTTGGTGCCTGATGTTGGACGGTGGCAAGTAGGATGCGTGGCCGACGGTGCTCCCGTCGTCGGCCGCCAGCGTGGCCACCGCTTGTGTGGTGACTTGAGTAAGGGTGGCAACCTCGAGCTCCATCCCCGAAGACAAGCTCTCCCATAGAGCATTCGCGCTTGCGGTCATGGTGGATGTGGTGCCAGGTAGGAGGACGATGCGCTATGGTGTGGAGGTTAGCTGGGCGTTGCCGCTTTAAGTAGCGCATTCCGGTGAGGACAAGTGTCCTGGTGCGTCATTAAGTCGCCGGAGTTGGTTCCTCGGGCACCGAGCCTCTTAACGACGACATACAGATGGACAACATGAATGCAGGCAGCTGATGCCGGCTGGGAACGCACCCACGACGGCGCGAGGGACGAGGGTTTTTGGTGTGCCAGGATAGTCAGCTGCGGTCGTGGCAACGTTGGAGATGCCCTTTGCTCACATGCGATCGACGCATGTCATTGAAAAAGCAAGACGACCTGGCGACGATGAGCATGTCGCTCACCATGGTCACCGTTTCCAGAGGCGGTGCTGGAGCCGCGCCACGTTGTTGGCCCCCACGACCCACATGAACGGTTGCCGGTGGCGAGGAGGTCGTGGGCCAGCTCCTCCATTGGACTAGTTTGCGCTACGTCGTCCCGATAGGTGTGCCCCACATGTCGGTTTCCCTATTTTCCCGGCCATATTCGAGCGTCAGTGCTCCGCATTGCGCATTAGGCCTTTCACTATGTAGGCCAAGCGAGACAACTTATTGTTTATTTGAGACGTTCAAGTAATAATCATGTGGCGTTTGCTTATTTCTGATTCCTCTCCAACCCTCTTCTCCATCGATCATGTCGGCCTCCGGTCGAGTCCATCCTCCCGCATGCCTCATTTGAACATTCCGCCGAGTATCATTCGCATGTGGGCCTAGACCATGCTTGTATTTCCAATGTTTATTTGTAATTTGTCCGACATGCATACAAACAAACGGTTCATTTGAAGTTTCACTTTGCCTCCACTACGTGTCGCTTCCCGTCTTAGTTTTGACATCCCATTCGGTTCATGCCCTAACACATGTTGACGAGATCGATTAATGTTCAGAGATCAATTGCGTGTCGTGCAAGGAGATAAAGGTTTGGTTTGTTTCTATGATAGAAATGACCCACGGGGGGGGGGGGGTCTGTGGGGATCAGAGGGAGTATATTGTACGTTCATAAGAGAAACAGATGTATTGTACCCACCCTAGTCCTCTTTCAATCGATCTCCGGACCTCGAGATGAAATCGAGAGAGAACGATGGGGGCATGTGTGATACCTAAGGTAGATTCAAAATTTTGAACCGGTGATCATAGCATCCGCAGATAATATATAAAGGGTATTCAATGTTTGTTTCATTTTTGAACGTACAATATACTCCCTCCTATCCTTTCTAGTTTACATATAAGTTTTATGTGTAGTCAAAGTATCTCTACTTTGATAAAAAAGGTATCAACATTCAACAATGCCCAATCAATATTTTTAGATTCGTATGTACTCCTAGATTTGTAATAGAGATGGTTTCCAATTTGTTTTCAACCACGTGAATGTGATTGTTCTCGCGCATGCTCTTCCTACTAGGATTTCGCCACGTATAGCCAGTCCAATAGTAACTTTTTTAAGCTCCCTATCTAATAGTACTAGTGGAGTATTGACATCATCTGTACTAGAGTATGCAGTGCTCATAGTTGTACTCCCTCCTTCCATTTATATAGGGCCTATGTGGAGGAGAGAGATGTGAAAAAGTAAGGGGAGTGAGCTCTCATGCAAGAGCCTAGCTATATACGCATTCCTAGTTAAATATGTACAATAAATATGAAAAGAGAGATGGTGAGGAGATGGAAAAAAGTACTAATACAATAGCCAACCTTATAGTTTTTTTTGCGGGAAATAGCCAACCTTATAGCCCACACTACTGTATGAGTGCATATAATAGATGATGGCTATAGATGACATGGCAGTTCCTTATAGCCATCGACTGGCTATATTATTAACCATGCTCTAATGCGTTTTTCAAAACCACATTTGACTATTGACAAGATTAATATTACATGAGATGTATAATGTGAAAATTATATCATTGGAAGCTCCTTTCACATACGTATCCCTGCCTTACCCTCCCTTTCGGTCACTTACTGGCAGACCCCATGCTTGCTAGGCCTCGCATGTCAGTTACTCAATGGGTTCGGCCACGTCAGGGGATCCTCATCCATAGTATACTCCCTCTGTTTTTATTTACTCCGCATAAAATGACGCGGGTGGGGGAGAGGGAGGGACGTCAGTTTGCTCTCAACCACGGTCGCACAAGCGAGCAAAAACGCAAGACGAAGTGCGTTCCATTCGGTGAGCGATGTGGAGGGTCCAGTGTGCCGGGCTATAATGCGAACGCGACAAGAGCGATGTACAGTCAAAACCGATTGACCGGTTGTCACTAAAACCACTATTCACACCAGAACCTTTGCTGCTCGGCCTACGCCAGCCACTACCCTAAAACCACACTTAATCTCCCGCCCCTTCCCCCACCTTTCGATCCCCTAGCCCGCATCAAGCGTCCCCTAGTTTGCCAGAAAGCCATGGTGCGCCGCAAGATCACGTACTACAAGATGCTAACGCCGGAGCGCCGCGCAGAAATCGCGGTGGCGGTTGGCGCCAGAGACCTCCGTTCCCAAGCTCGCTTTGCAGCGGGCGAATCCCCGAGTTCTCTGGAGCCAAGCTACGAGGAGGAGGAAGCTGATCCAATGTTCATGGCAGAGGTCGCGGCGCAGAAGGCCCCCGATGGGTATGAGACGATGGACGTCGACTTCGTGCCGGCGTCCGAGTCCCCCATGGTGCAGGCGGACCAGCGGTTCAACCAGGCAAATACTAAAGGAGGACCGGGAGGCAGAGGATCAACTCTACGCGGAGTGCGCACATGCCGCTGCCATCGAGGCTCTCCTACAGGTGGAACCGGATGTCATGGATGTGAACCGGGCGGCGGAGGCTCAACTTGAGGCGGAGCGCACGGATGCCGCTGCCATCGAGGCCCTCCTGCAGGCGGAATCAGACATCCTGGACTTGAACCGGGCGGCAGAGGCTCAACTCGACGCGGAGCGCGCGAATGCCGCTCTGATCGAGGCCCACCTACAGGCGGAACCGGACGTCCTGAACGTGAACCGGGCGGCGGAGGCTCAACTCGACGCGGAGCGCGCGGATGCCGCTGCCATCGAGGCCCTCCTGCAGGCGGAACCAGACGTCCTTGACTTGAACTGGGTGGTGCTCTCGTCCGTGCAGAGCGCCCGCACGCTCCGCATGAACGAGTAGCTAGAGGCCGAGGACAACCACGGTGCGGAGACACATGTCAGCGGCTACGGCTGGTTCGCACCGGCAGCCAAAGATGATGAGGCTGTCTCATTCCGCGAGCAGTGATAGTTTTTCTTTATGTTGTTGTTTTTATGGATCTTTTGCTGTGTAAAAACATATATTGTTATGCAAGTCGCCTGACTTGGGTAAGTCTACCATTTCAGGTGGTTGGATGAATATCCTACGTCTCCTAACCCTTCTTCCTCGCCTCTTCTTCTTCTTCCCAAACAGACCACCGCATGGGCTGTATGGATACTCCCCAACATGCGGTTGGATAAACATACTCTATGAACGAAAATTATGTGTCAGCGGTAGGATGGCTGAGTTTGGTTTGTTCACATGCGGCATCACGTGTTAGTGAGGGTGCGTTCCCTTGGTTGGGTTTGCGGCGTGCAGGAGCGACTGTGCATGTGAGGGTGCGGTGCGACCGCGGCGTGCAGGAGCGACCGTGTGAGGGTGCGGTGCGACCGCGCCGTGCGCAAGTATGGCAATGCAAGGCCTAGACCCAAACAGGATAAGTACATAGTACTACGTACTAGGAGTACTAGTGTTAAAAAAGAAAGGCGGGTTTTTCCTTCGCGGGATTAATCGATACAAATCCTCATTTCACATGTCAATTAATGCGTATTTTTTTCTCCAAAGCCCAAAGAGCTAACCATCTCACTCCTCATCGCTTGATTAATGCGGCGCCATGCAAACCAACCTTCTCACTTCCACATGCATGCAGGGGATATTAATGTCCTTGGTTGCTAGTACAAGGCAAACCCCATTAGTTTTGCCTCGATTAGTGTTAGTGGCCTTTTGCAAATTGTAATGTTGATATACTGGCCTTGTGTACAAAAAATGGAGGTAGTAAATATATTTGACTTCCTTCCCCATTGCGGTGACGTCGACGATATCTCGAACATTGTGGTTTGGCGAAGTGCGTTCAACGGAGAACACCATTGAGGGAGACAACCACCTTATTTTGCATCCAGGAAGTCCGTTGAACCAAAGGACACATAAACATACTAGTACTACTCGTACACAATAGCGTCGTCCATCCAACTTAGTGCAGTGAGATGGTTTCTCGAAGAAGACGATGGAGAAGCGGAGTCAGCGAAGAGTGAAATGATGGTTGCTTCGTCCGTGCTTTGTGATTTGACGCCTCACTGCTTTGTGATTTGTGATAGAAGGGACAGGGGAGTAGACTCTGTCCTCTATACTGTACATGCGTCCAAGCATGGGAGAAAGAGGAGAGACGTTGCATTTTTCTATTCCTTCAATCAATCAATCGGGGAGCTTCGGTTCCATCCTTTTGGCTTTGGCAACACCGTCCACAATGGTTCCCACGATGCCAAAAGCTATTTTCACATTTGGCTACACATTGTGGATGCCCTTAACCATACCACTTGGTTTTGCTCCTGTGTGCTATCTATACAAATCTCAATTATATTGATCTAAAAAATTATAGAATCAAGATTAGTAAAAAGGAGGTGATTTTGCCGCGTGGATGGCGGGGGAGGTTTCTTATTTTTAGAGGACGTTGTCCTGGCGGTTTGCTAACATGCGGTCCCACATGTCAGTGCTTTACCAAGACGATCCTCTTCCCACACGAGGCAGAACAACGGTAGAAGCAACACATGGTTAACTTGAAGAAGATGAGGGAGAAGCGGATTCAGCAATGAGTGAAATGATGGTTGCTTCGTCCCTCCAATTTCTCTTTTTAGCATTATTACTTCGTCCCTCCAACTTAACTGCGGGAAAGGTGCAACTTTGTGATTTGACGCCTCATTGCTCATTACTACGCTGGCGCCATGACTGGGTGCTTCACCCCGGCTGCTCTCCACTGTATTCCGGTATGGCGCGTGGACCCGGTAGCTTGATGCCCCACATGTCGGCGAAAGGGACTAGAAGATTTATGAAAGTGAGCGCTCCATGATGAAGCTATGTACCTAGGGTAGGGTCATGGACCCGTCCTAACTACCCTACCCAAGGACATCTCTAGAAGAAATCACCTTTCAATCGACTTGGAGGTGTTCCACTCGACAGACTCGAAGACACTCGAGCAGTAAGCAATCACTCGACCAAGATCCAACCACTCGACGGCCAGGAGACCTAAAGTCACTCCGCACGCTAACGGTCGGTCATTAAGTAACTTTTACGGTCATCATAGCACTTTATTAGGGGCGTTACTAGTAACGCCTGACCTTAATGTATTTGAAACCCTGCATAACTGAGGGCCGGAGGGGTCTGGCGGACTCTATATAAGCCACCCCCCTCCTCAGTGTAAAGGGTTCGCACCCCGGTAATTCATACACACATAATCCAGTCGACCACCTCCAGGCTCCGAGACGTAGGGCTATTACTTCCTCCGAGAAGGGCCTGAACTCGTAAACCTCGTGTGCTTACAACTACTCCATAACTAAGATCTCGCCTCTCCATACCTACCCCCCTACATTACTGTCAGACTTAGAACCACGACAGTTGGCGCCCACCTTGGGGCGGGTGCCTTAGCGATTTGTTGGAGGAGTTGCGATCTTTTCCGACCCAAATCGTCATGGTTTTTGGCGGAGTTTTGGTGGAGGGCCGCGAGATCCGTCTCGGCGCGCTCACGTTCATCGCCGACGACTCCGCTTGGCTTCAGGAGGCTCAGCTCGACGTGGACGCACTCCCTGTCCACGAGGTAACACACTTTCGCGCGTGCGTCCGCGGCATCCTCTTGTGGCAACCGTCGACCCATTATCGGTCGGCACCTGTGTTGTCCTCCCTCCCTGTTTCCCGCTGGCGCAAGCGCTCCGGTTGGTCGAGACTTCAGCGGTGGGTGAGACGCGGTGGCACGCCAGTCGGCCACCCCTCAAGTCACGGCGATCGAGCCCGACGAATCCCTCTACGGCCTGTTCGACTGGCTCCGCAGAGACCGCATCCGAGTGCGACAGCAGCGATCCGGCGGCGGAGGTTCTGATGGTCGATGGACCGTGCAGTCCTCCCGGTTTTCCCCGCACCTATGGAGGCACAGGTGGAGGCGACCCGTTGCATCCCCATGAGGAATATCTCCCCGAGCCTCTCACGTCGCTGTAGAGAGAAGAACTTCATCGATGGAACATGGATGCACTGCACACTCCTATCGTTGGAGAAACCCCTGAGGCTCGTGCCTTGGAGGACGCGCGCCTGGCAAACTTGGCTGAGCGCACTCGACTGGAGAACCTCCAGCAAGCACTCGACGAGCATGCGCGACAACGGATTCTAGAATCCAGTCGACGTCAGCTCTTTCCACCCCCGCAGGTATATCGAACTCCGATTTAGAATTTAGTAGCTGCAGCCCGTATAGCAGAGTCGATTCAACCTTCCCAGTCAGAGGCTGGCAGAGGCTTGCTGCAGATCAGAGCGTTACTCCGGGCAGCAGGAGACCAGAATTCTGCTGTTTCTCAGTCGCGGAACAGGATTCATAGCAGATCCATTGCTGCAGACACAGTCCAGTCGGCTCATAGCCCAAGATCGCCCCCGAGGCGTGAGGGACGTGGGGACCAGCGTGATCAGTACGGGAACCGTGAGCGGTATGATCACCGATTCGATCGTGATGATCGACGTCGAGTGCCTACCCCTCCCCCGAGGAGTGGATCGTATGTGCCTCGACAGCAAGATGACAGGCGCCCTCATAGTGTTGGGCGAAGGATTCCAGTCGACCCCAGGGAACCAGGCTTTGATGCGAGATCCATTCTCGTTCAAGGTTTGGTCGACAGGAACAGAGCTCACCGAGAAGGTCACGACAGAGATGCACCTACCAGCAGCAGCAGAGTACATGTTTCGGGGCCAGAGTGCTTTAGTAGAGCCATCAGGGCCGCTGTGATTCCTCCCAACTTCAGATTGGCGACTGGAGTCAGTAAGCTCACTGGTGAGTCCAAGCCCGATACTTGGCTTGAAGACTACCGAGTCGCTGTCCAGATTGGCGGTGGCAATGATGAAGTGGCCATGAAGCACCTGCCTCTCATGTTGGAGGGCTCGGCCAGAGCGTGGCTGAATCAGTTAGCACCCAGTAGCATTTACACTTGGGAAGATCTCGCCCGAGTGTTTGTCACCACATTCGAAGGAACATGCAAGCGACCGGCAGGGCTGACGGAACTGCGGTCTTGCGTGCAGAAGCCGAATGAAACTTTGAGGGATTACATCCAGAGATGGATCACGTTACATCACACGGTAGAGAATGTGCTTGATCACCAAGCAGTCTGTGCCTTCAAAGAAGGCGTCAAGTACAGAGAACTGAATCTGAAATTCGGTCGAACCGGAGACATGTCTCTGAATCGGATGATGGAGATTGCCACCAAGTACGCTAATGGTGAAGATGAGGATCGACTCCGGAGTGGCAAGCACAAGTCAGTCGCCCAAGAAACCGGAGGAGGAAGTTCCAATCGGAAATAGAAGCGGAAAGCCGAGCCAGCTGCTCCTGGGGAAGCCTTGGCTATAACTCAAGGAAAGTTTAAGGGGAAACCCAAAGGGCCTTGGAACCCCAAGAAAGTTAAAGACCAAGACAGAAATGATGTGTTGGATTTGCCATGTCACATCCACACCAAGAAAGATGAAGAGGGTAAGCTCATTTACCCGAAACATACCACTCGACAGTGTCGGCTCTTGATCCAGCAGTTCCAGGGAAAACAACCCAAAGATAACGAAAACGAGTCGGACAAAGTTAAGGACAAGGAGGACAGTGATGATGGATACCCCCAGGTCAATTCCACCTTGATGATTTTTGCTGATGTTGAAAGCAAAAGTCGACTGAAAGTTATCAACCGTGAGGTGAATATGGTTGCTCCAGCGACACCCAGTTATCTGAAGTGGTCTCAGACTGCCATCACATTCGACCAGTCCAACCACCCAATGCACATTGCCACCCCTGGGAGGCAAGCTTTGGTGGTTGACCCAGTTGTTGAAGGCACTCGACTGACCAAAGTCTTGATGGATGGTGGCAGTGGTTTGAACATACTGTATGCTGAGACATTGAAAGGGATGGGCATTCCGATGTCCAGACTTAGTACTAGGAACATGAGTTTCCATGGAGTCATTCCTGGGAAGAAGGCTGAGTCACTCGGCCAAATTGCTCTTGATGTGGTTTTCGGTGATTCCAAGAATTACCCAAAGAAAAGTTGACGTTCAAAGTTGTGTATTTCCAGAGTGCTTATCACGCTATTTTGGGCAGGCCAGCTTATGCACGCTTCATGGCTCGACCATGTTATGTGTATCTCAAAGTGAAGATGCCTGGTCCCAAAGGTGTGATCACTGTTACGGGCAATCGGAAGAAAGCAGAAGAGTGTTTTCAGAAAGGCTCAAAGATTGCTGATGCTCAGATGGCAGTGGTGGAGCTGCAGGAGTATCAGAAGACTATAGACCCAAGTTATTTGTTGCGAGCCAAGAAGCCCGCTACAGAATCAGCTTTTCAGTCGTCTGGTGAAACGAAGCCGGTTCACATACACCCGACCGATCCCAGTGTTGCTCCGACTCATATCTCAACAACACTCGACTCCAAATAGGAAGAAGCGCTCATCCAGTTCCTCCGTGAGAACTGGGACATCTTCGCATGGAAGCCTTCTGACATGCTGGGTGTTCCCAGGGGGCTGGCTAAGCACCGCCTACGAGTTGACTCAAAAGTGAAACCTGTCAAAGAACATCTCCGATGGTCCGCCGTCCAGAAGAGAAAGGCTATTGGTGAGGAGGTGGCTCGGCTCTTAGCAGCGGAGTTCATCCGAGAGATTTACCACTCCGAGTGGCTCGCCAACGTTGTCATGGTCCCCAAGAAGGACAAGTCACTTCGCATGTGCATTGACTTTAAACATATCAATCGGGCCTGCCCGAAAGATCATTTTCCTCTCCCCCACATCGACCAGATAGTCGACTCGACTGCGGGATGTGAGCGACTGTCTTTTTTAGACGCCTATTCCGGGTACCATCAGATCCGTCTGTATGGACCTGACGAGATCAAAACAGCTTTCATCACTCCATTCGGGTGCTTCTGTTATGTTACCATGCCATTCGGCCTCAAAAATGCCCGAGCCACATTCATGAGGATGATTCAGAAGTGTTTGCTCACTCAAATCAGTCGGAATGTGGAAGCATACATGGATGATATTGTGGTCAAGTCACGGAAGGGTTCCGACCTACTGACTAACCTTGCTGAAACCTTTGCCAACCTCAGGAGGTATGATATCAAGCTTAATCCATCGAAGTGCACATTCGGAGTTCCTGGCGGAAAGTTACTCGGTTTTCTTGTTTCTGAATGAGGAATCAACGCCAATCCAGAAAAAGTTGGTACTATACTCCGGATGAAACGTCCTGTGCGAGTGCACGACGTCCAGAAGCTTACTGGTTGCTTGGCCGCTTTAAGTCGATTCATCTCTTGTCTCGATGAAAAGGCATTGCCTCTTTACCGGTTGATGAAGAAGTCAGACAAGTTCGAGTGAACTCCTGAAGCTGATGCAGCGTTTGCAGAGCTCAAAGCTCTGCTCTCCACCCAGCCGGTGCTTGCTGCTCCAATCAGCAAAGAGCCTTTGCTGCTTTACATCACAGCCACGGGACAAGTCGTCAGTATGGTACTTATGGTCGAGCGAGGAGAAGAAGGAAAAGCCTTCAAAGTTCAGTGCCCAGTATATTATGTTTCTGAAGTTTTGACCCCGTCGAAGCAAAGATATCCTCATCATCAGAAGCTTGTATATGGGATTTATATGACCACAAAGAAGGTTGCTCATTACTTCTTTGATCATTCCATTACAGTCGTCAGCGACGCTCCATTGTCAGAGATCCTGCACAACAGAGATGCAACTGGTCGAGTGGCAAAATGGGCGATTGAACTCCTTCCTCTAGATATCAGATTTGAGGGAAAGAAAGCTATCAAGTCCCAAGCAATAGCAGATTTCGTCGCCGAGTGGATTGAACAACAACTGCCGACTCGGGTTCACTCGGAGCATTGGACCATGTTCTTCGACGGTTCCAAAATGCCGAATGGTTCCAGTGCCGGAGTAGTATTGGTCTCCCCACGAGGAGATAAGCTCAGATATGTTCTTCAAATCCACTTTGATTCCTCCAATAACGAAGCAGAATACGAAGCACTTTTATATGGGTTGCGCATGGCCATTTCACTCGGCATCCGTCGCCTCATGGTCTATGGCGACTCAGATTTGGTGGTTAATCAGGTGATGAAAGAGTGGGACGTCAGAAGTCCGGCCATGACTGGTTATTGCAATGCAGTGAGAAAGCTGGAGAAGAAATTCGAGGGGTTAGAACTTCATCACATACCCCGACTGAAAAATCAAGCAACTGATGATTTGGCAAAAATAGGTTCCAAAAGAGAAGCCATTCCCATCAATGTGTTTTTGGAACACATCCACACACCATCAGTTCAGGAGGATCCCTTCACTTAAGAAGCCCCGCAGCCAAAAAGTGCCACGGATCCGATTGAAGTTGAAGTTCCAGCTGTGGTCGACCTGATCATGGAAGTTTTGGTCATCACTCCCGACTGGACGGTACCGTACATCGCGTACATCCTAAGGAAAGAACTCCCAGAGGATGAAGAAGAGGCTCGACAGATCGTCCGTCGATCCAAGGCATTTACAACTATAAAGGGACAGTTGTATAGAGAAAGCGCGACTGGAGTCAGTCAGAAGTGTATAACTCCAGAAGAAGGTTAGATAATCCTTGATGATATCCACTCGGGGACCTGTGGTCATCATGCGTCCTCTCGGACCATTGTGGCTAAAGCATACCGAGCAGGATTCTACTGGCCAAGAGCAAATGAAATGGCGAAAGAGATAGTCGACAAATGTGAAGGATGTCAGTTTTACTCCAATATGTCGCACAAACCCGCGTTAGCCCTGAAAACCATTCCACTCGTCTGGCCCTTCGCTGTTTGGGGACTGGACATGGTTGGGCCACTGAGAACAGGCAGGAGCGGCTTCACTCATGTGCTAGTAGCAGTCGACAAGTTCACCAAATGGATTGAAGCTAAGCCTATCAAGAATCTTGATGCTTGCACTGCAATCAGTTTCATCAGCGTTGATATTCAGATATGGAGTTCTGCACAACATCATCACTGACAATGGGTCAAACTTCGATTCCGACAAATTCAGAGCCTTTTGCGCCTCTCAAGGCACACGAGTCAACTACGCTTCAGTCGCTCACCCCCAGTCGAATGGACAAGCGGAAAGAGCAAACAGCTTAATTCTCAAAGGACCGAAACCCCGACTGATGCGCAATCTCAAGCACGCAGCAGGTGCATGGGTCGACGAGCTTCCCTCAGTTCTTTGGGGATTGAGGACAACCCCGAACCAATCGACTGGAGGAACCCCATTGTTTCTGGTCTACGGAGCCGAAGCAGTTTTGCCGAGTGACCTGCTTCACAACGCACCCCGAGTCGAGCTCTACTCTGAAGATGAAGCAGAACAAGCCCGACAGGACGCAGTCGACCTCCTAGAAGAAGAAAGAGAAATGGCTATGATCCGATCGACCATCTATCAGCAAGACTTGCGTCGATTCCATGCCAGAAATGT
Source organism: Triticum urartu (assembly GCF_003073215.2). Lineage (NCBI taxonomy): Eukaryota > Viridiplantae > Streptophyta > Magnoliopsida > Poales > Poaceae > Triticum > Triticum urartu. The sequence goes on from NC_053024.1 coordinate 492,714,328, forward strand.
GAAGAGTCGAGCCTTCCAAGAAGGAGACTTGGTCCTTTGAGTGGATCAACAGAAACCACACAAACTCGCTCCCACTTGGGAAGGTCCCTTCATAGTCACCAGAGTCCTCCACAATGGAGCGTACCACCTTTATAATGTCGATCGCCAGATTGATGAGCCACGAGCCTGGAATGCGGAGCTGCTCCGCCCCTTTTATACTTGAATTCTCACTCGGATGAGATGTAATAAGAAAAACTTCTGTAGTTTATCTATCAAAGACAAGAGCGTTATAATTTTCCCAGTAATTGTTATTGTTTTTGTTTGTGTGAGAAATCCCCCAGTGGGTGGCTTAGCTGCGAATCCGTTTCGCCTAAGTTTGCAAAAATAATTTCCTACCGAGTGGTGAGCCAGCCTCTCGCTCGGGGGCTTAGCTGCGAACCCGTTTGGCCTAAGTGTTTGAAAATCCTACCGAGTGGTGAGCCAGCTTCTCACTCGGAGGCTTAGCTGCGAACCCGTTTCGCCTAAGTGTTTGAAAATCCTATCGAGTGGTGAGCCAGCCTCCCACCTGGGGGCTTAGCTGCAGTCCAGTACTCGCCTAAGTATTTGAAAATCCTACCGAGTGGAGAGCAATCCTCCCACTCAGGGGCTTAGCTGCAGTCGAGTACTCGCCTAAGTTTTCTCACTAAGAGGCTTAATGGCAGTTCAGCACTCGCCTATGTTTGAAAAAATCCTACCGAGTGGGGAGCCATCCTCCCACTCGGGGGCTTAGTTGCAGTTGAGTGCTCGCCTAAGTTCTCTCACTAAGAGGCTTAATGGCAGTCCAGCACTCGCCTAAGTTTGAAAATCCTACCGAGTGGTGAGCCAGCCTCCCACTCGGGGGCTTAGCTGCAGTCGAGTACTCGCCTAAGTTCTCTCACTAAGTGGCTTAATGGCAGTCCAGCACTCGCCTAAGTTTGAAAAAAATCCTACCGAGTGGGGAGCCAGCCTCCCACTCGGGGGCTTAGCTGCAGTCCAGTACTCGCCTAAGTATTTGAAAATCCTACCGAGTGGAGAGCAATCCTCCCACTCGGGGGCTTAGCTGCGGTCGAGTACTCTCCTAAGTTCTCTCACCAAGAGGCTTAATGGCAGTCCAGCACTCGCCTAAGTTTGAAAAATCCTACCGAGTGGGGAGCCAGCCTCCTACTCGGGGGCTTAGCTGCAGTCCAGTACTCGCCTAAGTTTGAAAAATCCTACCGAGTGGGGAGCCAACCTCCCACTCGGGGGCTTAGCTGTAGTCCAGTACTCGCCTAAGTTTGAAAAATCCTACTGAGTGGAGAGCGACCCTCCCACTCGGGGGCTTAGCTGCAGTCCAGTACTCGCCCAAGTTTGAAAAATCCTACCGAGTGGAGAGCGACCCTCCCACTCGGAGGCTTAGATGCAGTCCAGTACTCGCCTAAGTACGAAACACATCCCAATCCGCAGGGACGATGAGGTGCAGGTCGACTGCCACCTTCTCCTTCGGAGCTTCGCCACAAATACAACATGCGCTCCATCCCAATCCACAAGGACGACGAGGTGCAGGTCGACTGCCACCTTCTCCTTGGGAGCTTCGCCACAAATACAACGTGCGCTCCATCCCAATCCGCAAGGACGACGAGGTGCAGGTCGACTGCCACCTCCTCCTTGGGAGCTTCGCCACAAATACCGCATGCGCTCCATCCCACTCCGCAAGGACGACGAGGTGCAGGTCGACTGCCACCTTCTCCTTCGGAGCTTCGCCACAAATACAACGTGCGCTCCATCCCGACCCACAAGGACGACGAGGTGCAGGTCGATTGCTACCTTCTCCTTCGGAGCTGCGCCACAAATACAAAAAGTTGTCTCGAGTGAAGAACGAGTTCCACTCGACGGAGAATTCATGAAGATATTCAACGATAAACCAAGTTCAGATAAATCCTAAAGGTTCCTGACCGCAGATCGAAGTGCTCGGGCATTCAGCCCGAAAGAGTTTAACGGTTACAAAAACCACTCAGCATTCTGAGGCAAATTTAAGGTGGGGCATAAAAGTTTGTTCACTCCACAGGAGGAGGACTGGCAGGCTCGACGAACTCGTCCAGGTCAACGCCGTCGGCGATCCGAGTGGCTGCAGCAATAAAAGTCTCCATGAAAGATCGGAAGTCATGCCTCTGGGTGTTGGCGACCTTGATTGCTGCCAGCTTATCTTGTCACACCTCCTTGCAGTGGACACGAACCAAAGACAGAGCCACATCAGCACCACACCGGGCAGAAGATTTCTTCCACACCTGCACTCGACCAGGGATCTCGTTAAGTCGAGTCATCAGGGACTCGAGATCATTCTGGAGCGTGGCCGCTGGCCAAAGTGCCATGTCGATCCATGACGTGGCGACCTTCAGTCGAGCCAAGTAGTCCACAACACCGTCGATGCGGGATTCCAATCGGAGCAGATTCATGGTAGTTTCATCTTTCATAGGAGAGTTGATGGGGTCCAAACCTGGCTCAATCCGCCCAGTCTCCTCCTCGAAGTTCTGGCAAAACTCTGCATTCACGATCCAAGGATAAGTCAATTTTTGTATGCCGAGTCAACAAAAAAAAACATCAGTCGGAACAAAATGTATACCTTCAAGCTTGATGAACAACTTGGCAAGGCTCCTCAGATAGCCCTCCAGATCGTCCCTCCTGCGAGCGATGCCTTTCATCTTCTCGTACAGGTTGAGATTGTCCTTCTTAAAGTGCGTGCACTCCTTGTTGGCTTCGTTCAGGGCAGATTTCATCTTGGCGTTCTCTTCTTCCAATTGGCCAACTGAAGCCAGTTTATGTTCAGCCAGAGCGGTTCTGTCGTCAGCTTTCTTTTGAGCAGCAGCCAAATCCTAATCCTTCTTCGCCAGAGTTTCATTCAGTTTTTCTGCAAAGAAATGGTGCTTGATTCAGAAAGAGGAGAAGGGTACTCAAGCCTAAGACAAACCAGTCGACAAGCTCATCTTAACATTGGCGTCGTCCTTGGCCTTTTGCAGCTCTGTCTTGGCCAATTCCAAGTCAAGGTTTAGCTGGATCTGCTGTTTCTCCAAGTCAGCAAAGCAAGCTCCAAGATCACAAGATTTCTGCAATCAGGGAGGGGAAGTTATTTTACAGCGAAAAACGACAAAGACAATCAATACTAAGACTACGGTCGACTGCCCGCAGTCCACCATAGTCTCGGGGACTACACCCAGTGGGTGCACTTTGCGTGCCCCCACCAGTTCGGTTTACACTCGACACGACCAGACCAGATCAAGCGAAAGAATCAAAATACAAAGACTACAGTCGACTGCCAACAGTCCATCGTAGTCTCGGGGACTACACCCAGTGGGTGCACTCAGCGTGCCCCCACTAGTCCAAAAATTCAATCGACACACCCAGTGGGTGTACAGATGCAAAGATTTTCGGAAAGAGAGTTTCCAGATAGCATATCCTAACAGAACAAGCGGTGACCAGCTAACCTGAACATTGCTTTGGAGAGCCGAGCTGGCGTCATAGGCGGCCTGACTAGCGTCCCGCACCATCTTCACCTTCTCCATCATAATGCCCGCCTGGCGTATGGCTTCCTTGGCAGCATTCACTTCGTCCTCTGGGACATGATGGATCGCAAAAACTGAAGGTGGGTCGGCTGGAGCTTGAGCAATCGATGAAGAAGGCAGGGCACTCGAATGGTACGACGAAGGTAACAGAACCCTGATTGGCATCACCAGCGTCCTGAACGACTGGTTCCGCCATCGGCGCCGACTGTGGCACCTTGCTTGCAGGAGCTTTCCTATTCTTCCTCGTCAAAGGCCTCTCAGGCTGTTCATCATCATCATCGGGGAGGTCAATAATGTTAGGAGCTGTTCAAAGATCAATCGCCAAAATCACATCACCCAATGGTACACATTGCAGTTGAGTCGACCAAATAAAGACAGAATGACAGAATTCATACCCAGATTGGAAGTGACCGCATCCTCCATTACCTCATCCTCATCTCTGTAAGCTGAGGTCCCGGAAGTAGCAGCGCTGCCAGTTCCAAAGTTCGTCTGGTTAAATCAAGAAAAAATAAATAGCATGTAGCGTCGAGTGAATACAAAGGGAGACACTCACGCAGAAGCGACGGGGATGTCAATCTTAATCTTCGGCAATGCCTTCCGAGGCTTCTGCTCTGCAACTTTGAGATGCTTTGACACTTTTTCAGTTGGGGTTGGTGAAGATGTCCAAGGACGCTTTGAAGACTGACCAGTCTGAGCAATTGCCTTTTCACGGGCACTCGGTCGTTCTTGGTCAAGCTTGGATCGCCTCTCCCTGCAAGGAGGCGACTCGACTTCTTCTTCATCGCTTGGGTCATCGCTTTCTTTGTCCTCTTCTCTGTCAGAATGCCATTCGCCACTATCGCCGCCGCTCGCCTCTCCTTCCAGATCTTGCTCTTGCTCTTCGTTGGGCACTGAGTACATTTCGATAAGGGCCTGAAAGAAAGCAGGAAGAATAAGGTCAGTCGATGCGGTATAGACAGCTGCGCGAGTGAATTCAGATTATAATCAAAAGCTCAGAATCAGACCTTTTCTGGTTCATGGGACTGGTCGAATGGAGGAACTCTCCTGGCTCCCCTGGGGTTGTCCTTGTTTCCGGTGATGCCCGACAGCCACCCCTCCAGTGTGTCATCATCGACCTCCTCCGGGTGAATCCGAGTGGTGTCATCAAGACCCGAATACATCCACATCGGATGGTCTCGAGCTTGAAGAGGCTGGATGCGCCGCCGAAGGAAAACCTCCAAGAGATCCATACCAGTGACCCCGTCACGGATAAGCTGGACCACTCGTTCGACCAGCACCCTAACTTGCGCCTTCTCCTCCAGGAGCACCTTCAAAGAGGAGGGTTTCCTCACTCGGTCCATGGTAAAAGGAGGGAGGCCAGTCGACTGCCCTGGCGTCGGCTGGTCTTTGCAGTAAAACCAGGTCGACTGCCATCCGCGGACCGAGTCGGGAAGAATCATGGCTAGAAAGGAACTTTTCCCTCTCATCTGAACACCAAGACCCCCACACATCTGAATCACTTGTGTTCTCTCGTCACTCGGATTGGCCTTTTTCACCGTCTGAGAACGACAGGTGAAAATGTGCTTGAAAAGACCCCAATGAGGCCGACAACCCAAGAAATTCTCGCACAAAGACACGAAAGCAGCGAGATACACGATTGTGTTGGGAGTGAAGTGGTGGAGTTGTGCCCCAAAGAAATTCAGAAATCCCCAAAAGAAAGGGTGAGGAGGCAAGGAGAATCCATGGTCGACGTGGGTGGGAAGGAGAATGCGCTCACCCTCCCGAGGTTGCGGCTCGGATTCCTTCCCCGGAAGCCGCGCCGATCCATGGGGGATCAGTCCTCCGTCGGCTAGGTCGTCGAGGTCTTCTTGGAGGATCGCCGAGCGGATACAGTCGCCCTGGATTCAGCCCTTGGGCAGGCCGGCTCGTGAGGAAGATCCACCCCGACTGGTCGCCTTCCCCTTCGCCTTTGCCGTCGCCTTCTTCGCCCGCTCCAGAGCCGCCGTCTTCTCCTTCCTCATCGTCGCCGGCGAGACGCGTACGGAGCGGCGGCGCTGGGGCGAGAGCGAGTGCGACGAAGAAGCCTGAAGAGGAGAAGAGGAAATGAGAACACACTGTTCAAGAAACCCCGGTCCGACGCCTTATATGAGGTCGCTTCCGAGTGGCTGACTGGTAGGCCTGGACGATCCTGTCAAATCCCGTAACAATCGCGCGCGCGATACGTGGCAAAAAAGGTGGCGCGGAGATCGAGGCGGCTCCGCCCTATCCCATCCGATTACTGCGGCCTCCCCCATCCCGCGCGCTTCCCAAAATTCGAATCCCGCGAAATCTGCGGGCAGCAGAACAACTTGTCAGATGGAAGATCTCCTCCACACCGTCACTCGGAGCTTTTCAAGTAAAGAAACTCACTCGACAAAAAACTAAGAATGGATCAAGGCGACTAAAAAGGAAGTCGCTGTCATCACTAAGGTTCATTGATCCCAAACAAGATATGCTCATGGCATGAAAAATGAGTCGGAGAAGTTCTCAACTCCTTCCCCACTCAAACGTCGATCCATTCGGGGGCTAATGATGAAGCTATGTACCTAGGGTAGGTCATGGACCTGTCCTAACTACCCTACCCAAGGACATCTCTAGAAGAAATCACCTTTCAATCGACTTGGAGGTGTTCCACTCGACAGACTCGAAGACACTCGACCAAGAAGCAATCACTCGACCAAGATCCAACCACTCGACGGCCAGGAGACCTAAAGTCACTCCGCACGCTAACGGTCGGTCATTAAGTAGCTTTTACGGTCATCATAGCACTTTATTAGGGGCGTTACCAGTAACGCCCGACCTTAATGTATTTGAAACCCTGCATAACTGAGGGCCGGAGGGGTCTGGAGGACTCTATATAAGCCACCCCCTCCTTAGTGTAAAGGGTTCGCACCCCGGTAATTCATACACACATAATCCAATCGACCACCTCCGGGCTCCGAGACGTAGGGCTATTACTTCCTCCGAGAAGGGCCTGAACTCGTAAACCTCGTGTGCTTACAACTACTCCATAGCTAAGATCTCGCCTCCCCATACCTACCCCCCTACATTACTGTCAAACTTAGAACCACGACACTCCACTCTTACGACGGAGGAGTACACAACACGACGACCCAGTGAATTTTCACTTGTACTGTATATAGTACTATAGTTTTGCTATTTTGCACTATAGTTTTGCTATTTTCCCGCGCGGTATATGATACTGACCATACATTTCAAAGGCAATTTTAATGTATGCAAACTGAATAATTAAGTAATAGTATGATATCTAGTAAAACTAAAAACACATACTATGATTTATTGTGTTAGAGTGTAGTAGTAGTGCTGTATTGCATAGTTGTTAGATGTAACTTGCGAGAACATGTAGAGATGTAGTTTTGGAGGGCCTACAGAGAGAAAAGCGAAATACGTTCACCGAACTTCAGAATAAGCTGATTATAGTCACTATATACATTTTGCGGTGATTATACGGTCACTTGCTCATGGTTCAGCATCGGATTCCACTTTGTTGACCGGCCAAATAGTCTGCGTGGCACCATGTTGACTAGTTAAATTGACCACGTTCCTTGTGGGTCCCACCTGTCAGTTCGCATAGGCAAAAGGTCAGATAAACACAAATTTACGCAGGCACGGCAAGACTCCACCCCGTACGCGGGAATCACGTTGTTGTGTATGTGTCCGTCAGGGCCTGATGTGTGCGCATGCACGTGTAGGTTAAACACTTGAGCATGAGAGTGTGTGTTGGTCGTGTGGTGTACTAGTGTGTGCATGCATGCGTGCATGTGTGCGTGTGAGTGTTGCATGCGTGCGTGGCTGTGTGTGTACGTGTGAGTGTTGCGTGCGTGCGTGGGTGCATGTGTTCGTGTGAGTGTTGCATGCATGCAGTTCATGTGCGTGCGTGTGTGTATAATCACCACACCAGCTCCTGTGTGTTAAAACAGACGGCTCACCATACCAATACAATGCCACCTTGTCTGCTGTGCCCGGGGTCATGACTTTGAACCACTGTCCAATATTTTTTTGTCGTTTGTTTTCATTCTTACTAGCAAGATGCCCGTGCGTTGCACGTAACATCAATATGCATTTGTATGACTAGTTTATCTTGTGAGAGAAAAAGATGAACGAGGGAAGGCCTTATTTGCAAATGTGGAGAGGTGTGTGGGTACCTTTTTGCAAAATTGTCATAGTTTCTTTCCTATCCGTCAGATATAAGTCGGACGGCCTATATTGTAGGATGGCAGGCACACCATCATCACCAACTCTGTTTTTCTAAGAGTGTATTTTATCCCTACTCTTATAAAAAGCATATTCGGTGATGATCGTGTGCCTGCCATCCTGCAATATAGGCCGTCCGATCTATATCTGACGAATAGGAAGGAAACTATGGCAATTTTGCAAAAAGATACCCACACCCCTCTCCACACTTGCAAATAAGGCCTTCTCTTGTTCATCCTTTTCTCCCACAAGATAAACTACTCATACAAATGCATCTTGATGTTCCGTGCAACGCATGGGCATCTTGCTAGTATTTTATAAGAGTGTAGATGTAGAGTAGATACAAGACGACAGGTGGGCCCGATGGTAGTGAGATAATGTGATGCAACACTGGAGGTGCCACGTGGAGCGTTTAACTGGTCAACTAGTCGTGTCTTGAGCTAATACAGAGTTGTACGGTGAGCCCATGACTGCATAATAACCACAAAACATAAATGGTGACAGTAATGAGTGTATTTTGAAGTCCAATGTATGTATCGTGCTTTCGCTTCAAATACAATGATCGTCACTGTATATATCGCGAGAGAAGGATGAAATATGCGTGAATGTGCTGAGGGCTTATTTTTAGAGGACCTGGAGATAGTTTGTGTGCGTACGTGAAAGGGGCGTAGAGGGGGGGGGTATGCGATGGAGAGAGAGATGCTCTTCGTTTCTCTTTATTACGACTAACTTTATATACAGTATAAAAATATACAAATTCACAGTGCGGAATAAATATCATTGTGGCCACCATGCAATGCAAGCGTTCATACTCCTCCATATAACTTTGTAATGTTGTATATATGTAGAAATTCTAAAATAATTTTTTTGGCCACACTTTATTCAAAAGGAATGTTGTATGCGAAATAAACGTGAAGAGAGGGCTTTTTAGATCAATGGGGTACGTGATGTAACATGTGTGAATGTGTAGTTGATGCATTTGGCAGGGCCTAGAGAGGTATGTGTGTGTATTACGTATTCGAGAGAGGCATGGATAGAGGGGCCGACAGGGGGGCGTGGGAGAGATAGCACGAGAAATGAGAGTGGTCTAGAGAGAGAGAGACGAATATGACGTCACGGCGAGAGATTCCCTTAAGTGTGTATATGCAAGGGGGGTGGATAGAGGCACCAGGAGAATATTTTGTGTGTGTGGTGTCTGTGTTGGTATGTGTGGGTGTGAGAAGATAACGAGACGTGGGGGCAGAGGGTGTGTCACCGCGTGAGGTCCGGTGGGTTGAGGTGTGGCCCTTCGTTCGGTTCCGTCCTGCGCCACATTAGTCGGTCCGTGACGCATTTAAGGAGACCCATGGATGACTAATCGTACAAGACGGAGATAGCATAATTGTTAAGGACTCTATGTCCACTGACAAAGCCGGCTAGGATTTGTAACCCTAGGTTCTTGGACTAAGGTAACCCCTTTATCTCTGATATTACTATTCATCCAACCTAACTTTAAGGGGCATCCTACAGAATGCTCTGCTAGAATCATACTCGTCGATTAGGAAGAGAGGTGTGAGACAATGCGTGAGAGGCAGGCCTAAAGATAATGTGCGTACACGAGACACGTAGGCAGGTCTATGTATATAGAAAGGGTCGATGGGGATTGTGCGTGTGTATGCTTGCGAGAGGAAGAGTGCTTGTGATAAAGGTTAGTGAAAATAGTCGTAAATGGTTACGAGAGGGAGGGAGGGTTATATCGAGAGCATGTGTGCGAGAAAGACACCTCAGGAGAGAGTGTGTGAGCATGTGTGAGAGACCATCGATGGGGAGTGAAACTACACGTACAAGACTGCTGTACACATTGATTAAAGATATAAATTGTATCCAAATATTAGGATGGGATCATGATATTTGCAATTCGCGTAAGGAACGGTCATTGATCCATCAGACATCTAGATTCTATTGAATTTGAGCATGTCTTTGTTATTATTCGACACAATTGATCCACATAGTTAGTATTTTGAACTCCAGACAATGCATCGCTTTAGCAATCGAATATAAACATGAGTATAGTTCATGTTGTGTGTGTAAAGCACATTATACATACGAAAGTTACACAATGAACATTATAAATAGCTACCTATGAACTAGCATACATTTGAATTCAACTTAAGGTGGTTTAAAAAATCGAATTCAACATGAAGTCCATTCAATTATTTGAATTTGATATCATGGCATTTGTAAATCATACCTAAATTCTGGGGGCACCAATCTTTGCTCTGATTTTGTACATAATAGCATATGTAGTCGTGTACAAAATAGATTCTAATTTAGCTCCTCCATTCCAAAATAATCGTAGTTATAGGATTTTCAAGTGTCAAAATTTCAAAAAGAAGCGGATAATTTAATGAGGTTTTCAAACATACAAGGTCGAATTTAACATTGTCTATTTAGGTCAATCCTCAAAGTTCAAGAGTACTCTAAACGTGAATGCTTGTGTTTCAAAATTTCGAACGAAGTGCCAAAAGAGCCTCTACTTGCCCGAAACCGCGTGAGACCAACGTTTGGTAGTGCAAGGAAATTACTTTTCTAATAACTCCGACCCGTGAAACCTACCGGCATGACGTCCAAAGGTCTAAACAGGGGTAGGTTTGTAGCTTCATCTAGACGCCACGCAACCGCCTCCGAAAACATCCATACACAATGGCCGCCTAAGCACACATGCGTGCGGCCGAAATCGCTCCCGCCCACTATTTGGGACACCTGGGATTACCATCCTACCCCGACCCGTAGTAGGTCCGAAATTTAAGAGGGGGGCAAAGTCTGTACTTTCCCCAAATTTCAAACAAGCGCGTCCCATCTTCTGTTCAAAAAAGCCATAAACAAGCGTGTCCCAAACCAAAACATGGTCCCCCCCGCCCACCCGTCTGATTCCCCATTCGTACTCCGTGGGCGCAAAAACTACCTCTCCACCAGCGGTGAAACCCCGACGTCCTCCGTCAGCCACCCCATTCCACCCATCAACCGCCACCCTCCTCCATCACACCGGAGCCGATGCCCCGACGTCGTCGTCCACCGCAACCTCAACCGCAACGCCCTCCATGACTAGTAGTTGAAGCCGAGGCCGAGCCGTCTGTACCCGAGCCAGTTCAACCACGCCGTCCTGCGCCTCACCACTGCCGCTCCAACTTCGCCACCCTCCACCGCACCGGAGCCGTTCCTGCTACGCCGTCCTTCGCCGCCTCGGATCTGCTTCCCCTCCGTCGACATACGACCACGGCAACATAGTCAACAATTTGGCCATGGGTTCGTCCAAGCCTGCACCCTCCTCTAGAACATCGGTTTCCCCGACAAAAAGAAGATCGGCACGACATGTGGAGGCAACCACACAGGCAACCGAAAATGGTACTCCTATTCCCTTATTCGTGAAAATCTTACGTGTCTGCTTGCGCGGTATTTATCCCACAGAAGACACTAGTTGAACGCTTCTTCTTGATACTAGATGTTCCTAGTAACTCGCGATGCACAAGGTTTCTCCTCATATACTATTTCACCTCAGCTAGAGGTCTGTCGCCCCCCTGAATTTCAATTCCTGGTCAGTTGATTCCCAATTAACGGAAGCATTCCTCGGTGCAACAGGCACTAGTCTGCCTATTACACCGGGGAAGCAGCGCCTCAGTGTTTATCTTACGGGCGTGTGGGGCCTAGAGCTGGCGCCTGATCTGGAGGTCGGCCGGGATTAAAGGGATGGCCTGGGGGCGCTGCCAAGCACGGCGGTGGTGTGAGGTCGAGGGGAGGGCGGGGTGGCGGAGGCAGGGGTCTGGGCCGGTGGTCGCTGATGTTTCGAGAAAGATCGTTAACAATGACTGGCGGGAGGTAAACGAAGGCCATCTGCCCGTTCCTTATAGATCGGACGGTTCATTAAAAAATCGACTGACCTATTTATTTTCAGTCGACTGTTATTTTGATATGACCACATGTGGTGGTGTGCTGGAGGAGTACCTACATTTGCTGTGCTCATATATTACAAAATCATACGCAGTAGAATCTAATTTTGTTTGCCATGCAATGTTGTAGAGCTATCATATGTCTCCTATCATTTATTTTTCAGCCACCTGCTATCTGCTACTTTTACAGTGCACTAGTTTTGCACACACTTCACCCATACTCTCACTATTGTGTTTTTATGCAAGGGTATTTCAGACTCTGCTGCTATGAGAGAAGCAAAAAGAACAGAGAGAAGTCGCTCCAGCGTCGTACTCGGATAGGCCAGACACGTTTCAGCCTTATAATAGGTGCAGTGTCAGCAGATGGAGACGGTAAACATAGCTCTGGAGTTGATGACCTCGCTCGCAATGAACCACCATCCCAGGTGCTTGCTTTAACTTCGCGGTGTCATATGTGGTTGCATGTTCCATAGGGTGTCTAGCTTGTATTTGAAAGGCCGAATTCGGTCTTTATTAAGATAAGGAAAGATATTTTTTACATGAACCACCATCTCGTGAGCACTAGAATACAAATAGCTAGTCAGGGCACTGGCCGAGCCAGTGACAAGCCTAGCAAAGAGAGGCATCACCTGGAAGCCAACTAAAAAGCCACGATGGTGGCGAAGCAGCCCACCTCCCACCTGGTCTCGGGTCCTAGATGATCATGCTCACCACTCCAGCCGGATGTCTAGCTTGTATTGCTTCCAATTTGGTCAAATTGCATCTGCTTAGCTTGCACATTATACCTTTGAATATGACATGCCTTTCTATTTTTGGTACATACTAGTACATTTGTGTATTAACCATGTTCTTACATCAAACTAATGTTCTTGTGTATCCCTCATCAATCACTTATGATGAGGCAGTCAGGCAAGTGGATTACTCCTCATTTAAAGAATGCAGCGTCAGCCTCCCGACATGATTCTCAAGAAACAGCAAGGCTAGATGAAGAAAGTGAATGTAGCTCTGTAGTTGATTACCGCATTTCCCATACACTAGCATCGCAGGTGCTTGCTCTAACTTGGCAGTGTGATATGTGGTTGCATGTTGCATATGGTGTCTAGATTGTAATTCTTCCAATCTGGTTAAACTGCATGTGCTATTCTGCTTAGATTATACATTATACCTGTTAATGTGACATGCCTTCCTATATTTAGTACACAGTACATCTGTCTATTAAGCATGTCCTCACATAAAACTATTGTTTTTTGTATCCCGCATAAATCAATATCACGAGACACCTTCAATATATGCAGTGTGATATTAGTTGCATCTTTGATATGATTTATAGCATGCGCTGCTTCTAATTTGTTGAAATGCCATGTATGATGGGACACTTTTAACTTGGCAGAGTCATACTGGTTGCATCTTTCACGTGGTGTCTAGCTTGCATTCCTTCTTATTTGGTGAAATGATTTCTACTTAGTTTACACAAACAGTTGTGAATATGCCATGCCGTCCTGTTTTTCGTATTATTCCATCCTGGAATCATGTGTTTGCCTTACATCAAAGTAGTGATTGTCAGTATCATGCACGAATGAGTTCTGAAGAGTGAATTTTATTGCTTTTTCTTGTCGGTTTTACTTCACAATTCAAAATCAATAAAGCAGAAGGAAGTTAGCAAGGCAGTGGATGAAGGTGCTCCTTCCAAATGGAGGGCCTCTACATATTCTACTCCTCCATCCCCCCAAGATGATTTCCAAGACAACACATGCATAGACACTCAACGTAGTGGTGTTGGTGATGAGCGCGTCTCCCCTAGTGCACCATCACAGGTGATCCCTCTAACTTGGCACTGTTATATGTGGTTGCATCTTTGTATGATGTCTAGCTTGTATTGCTTCTAATTTTGTTGAATTTCATCTGCTTACTTTACACATTATACTTGTGACAAAGACACGTGTTCCTGTTTCTAGAACATACAATATCTGTCTATCACACCATGTTCTTACATCAAAGTACATTTGTTCTGAAGAACTGAATTGTTATTCGTTTTTCTTGTCGGCTTGACTTGACATGCCACAGAGAAAGAGGAAGCAAAACAGAATGACAGGGAAAGGGAAGCGAAACAATCCTGCAGATTCTGCTCGTACTAATGGTGCAATAGAAGGTCAAAGTCCAGCGGAAAATTGTACCGACAGGGTATCCTGTGCTACACGAGCTGCAGAACAAGCCAAACATTAACAACTAGCTGCCACCAAACAAGCAGAGACAACCCTAGTTGTTGCAACACCTTCCACAGTACCACCAGCTGCACGATTTACTCGTTGGTCAACTCAGCTAGCAGCACGTTCCCAAGCTCCCTTGCCACCTGACACTACTTCCGAAGCACTCTTGACATAAGATGAGTTGGCAAGATCAGATGAACTTTGTGAGCTAAAACAGCAAGAAGGTAGTTGCTTGAGTCAAGTTACAGTTGCATGCTTCTTTATATGTAGTCTCACAGTTTGATGTACACTAACACTTCCTATGTTTGTTGTTGGACTAGCACCTAGGCGCAAGAGGAAACAAACATCAGGGATAATGCTCGATAGGTTAACTAAATCTATAGCAGGAAGAATGGAGATCCGTTTTGAGGCAGGTTTAAAAAGGCCATGTGATGCTACAGAGTCAGCCAAGTTAGTATCGGAGGCAGCGGTTGCTGTTAGGTGTCATGTACGTATCCTCCCAACATGGATTTAGTACAGGAATGACAAAGACGAAACCCAGTTCAACACCTTCCTCGACCATCTATCTGTAAGTATGGTTATGTATGGAAACTAGTAATATCGTCTTGCTCTGTCCAATACTTTCTAGGTTGCTGATAAAGATACTCCCATAATTTTCAACAGATGAGGTTCAAGTTGGATAGCCAAGATGATACCACAAGACAAGCTTGCACCCATGTTTTCAGTCTGCTCTACGACAGTATCGGTATAACTTGAGGAAAACTCACTTTGAAGGCAAGGCTAACAGTGAACTTGCCCAAACATCTCCAGTGGAAAATATATCTGATGAAGACTAGAGAGGCCTCGTTAAATACTGGTCCGATCCGAAGTATTAGGTACATTATATATATGTGATCAGATCACATGTTGAAGTCCTATTTACGCATGTGCCACACAAATCTATCTTCTTGTAGGTGAATTGTTCAAAGAACAAGGCCAACCATACGAAAGTGAAATTCCAACAGACGATAGGATCTCGTAGCTATATTGCACACTGCGAGGCTCTTGTAATTAGCTGTTGTTTCACTCTTTTCGCTATACCATATTATCCGATCTATATTGACTTGTTCCAAATGCAGAGGAAATCCCTCAAGGACCAAAAAGTACCTGAACCAAATGCTGTGGAAATCTTCAAGGACTGTCACACCAGCAAGAAGTAGGCCATGACTACACCAGTCAAAGCCGCTCTTGTAAGTCCTTAATCCTCATGCCTTTTAACTACTACTTACTCTGACTTGTGCCTTGAACTGCATGGTTTGCAGCCAATGTCTATTACTCTTGTCAATTTTATACACAATTGTCTTAGCGTATCATTGCACCTTACAAGGTTTAAAAGAAAGGAGTGATGTTCCTTTGATCTTGACCTGTAATCTAGTTCCGTGCTGGACTTGCCCACACAACGTTACAATTGCATGTTTGTCTGTTCTCAGTTGTTTTGTGATATGAATGATGTCATACTATGCTTACCATATTATAAACTTCGTCTCTTTATCCTTAGACCTCAATACAGTGTCAAGAAATAGACAATACATTAGCGATGGTACATGGTCATATGTTTGGAACCTGGTTTTATTATGTACTTTGCAATAAAATACAACTATTATTTTACATGGGTTCACCAGAATAAGTTCTATATATAGGCCAAAGCTATTTTGTTTGGTTTTGCTGCCTCCTTAATATCTTCTGTTCTGGTACTACTAATGTAAAACCACAACTTTTCAGCGAGCTATGGAAAAAATGGTGGAACGGCCACGTTCTGAAGGTGGCAAGGCAACTATAACCGCAATGTCAGCTCTTGCCGCAGTGGGTCAGTACCTGTCCACTAACAGTGCCAAGAGCACGTTCCTGCGTAATACTAGCTTGGTTGTTAAGGCAATCTCGTCCAAACTGCCTCATGATCAAGATATGCAAGCTCAAAACAATGTTGTATCTGCGCTCCAGACACAAGTCCATTCCCCAACAGAGACCCTTTGTGAAACAAGGAGAGACATTGTTCGATGTTGTCAAGATATGCATGGTTTTGAAACCAGACTATCAGACATTTGCTATGTTGTTCAGGAGCCTAGGAGAACTGAAGGCGAAGGTTATGGTGCTCCATCGGACAATACAACATGAAAACGTAACAGTCAGGTCAAATGAACTGAGCTTCTGAACTTCTGGTGGTGCATTTATCTGCTAGACTGTTAAATTTTATGCCAACCTTCCTTTTGTTTTATAGTTGTAATTTGTTTTGGTGTGATACAAAATTTGTTCTTAACGTGCAGCCACCGGGTGAAGAAAACAGCAAGCCATTTTTGTATAGTGTAGGGTGTTCCCTATATTTGCACTGGTGGCAAACTTTGATGCCACCGGCTGTAGTTAACATGGGCCTCCTACGGGCCGTAGAAACAATGGGCCTTCTAAGGGCTGTAGAAACAATGGGCCTTCTACGTGGCATAGAAACAATGGGCCTTATACGGGCCGTAGACACAATGGGCCTTCTATGGGCCGTATCATCAATGGGCCTTCTACGGGCCGTATGATTGGTTGGTCAAACATGGGCCAATAACAGACCACATTATGGCCGTAAATGGGCTAGAGTTGAAATCGTTCATGGGCCGACCATAACGGGCCGTCGTTAATCGGTCGTATTTTGATGACGCTATGAAAACGGCCCAACGTATTAACAAGCCACAAACGGGCCAACTGTAACCACGGGCTGAATTTGGCCCACAAGCAGAAAATGACAGTAACGGGCCGTAAGTAAAAGAATGTGGAAATGAGCCCAAGAATAAATGGGCCCCCAGAATGCTGAAAGATAACATGGGCTGGAAACGGCCGGAATAATGGGCCGTTAATGGGCATAAAGTGACACACTGTTCATTACGGGCCGGTTTCACCACGTGCCGTTAATGGGTATAAAGTGATACATTGTTCATTACGGCCAGTTTTACCACGGGCTGTTAATGGGCCGAGAGTAATAAGGGCCTCATATGGGACGAAAGACGTCATGGGCCATACATGGGATGGAAGTTAAAACGGGCTGGAATTATATTGGATGGCCCAGATGACGCTACTGGGCCTAATTCGGATAGGCCGTAAACGGGCCCTGGGTTAGCGGGCTATAAATGGGCTACATGCGAATAGGCCGTTAACAGGCTTGCCGTGGGCCGGCCCGCTACCTTTTGACCAAGTCAAACGGGCTGGCCTTTTCACAGGAATGGGCCTCTGTTGGGTCGTGCCACGTGTCGACGTATCATAGGCGCTTTGGGTCCAATGAGTGGATGACATCTGTCCCAACGGTGAGCCGACACGTGTTTCCTCCAGCCAATGATGATTTTACACGTGGAAAATCCCCATTGGTCGGGGCTGTTAACGGGTTATCGGATCCAAAACCGGACCCGATAGCTTAATGTCGTTCCATTACGGTGGATGCCATGTGTCGGTCACCCTTGACGAAACCACTTCTGTGACACGCGATTTATCGTCATGGAAGTGGACACTTCTGTGATGATAATTTTGGTAATGTCATGGAACACTTCTATGACAGCACATGTATGACTATCTTGATTCTGTCATAAATTTGTCATGGATGTACATGCATGACAGAAAACGTGACCTACTGTGACAAACACGTCTCATCCCGGAAGTGTATTTTTTTGTAGTGTAGTAAGGTACACATCAATAACATGTATATCAAATATACCTTTCACTTTGCCATCCTGCTTATCCGCCAAATACTTGGGGCAGTTCCGCTTCCAGTGACCAGTCCCTTTGCAGTGGAAGCACTCAGTCTCAGGCTTAGGTCCAGACTTGGGCTTCTTCACTTCAGCAGCAACTTGTTTTCCGTTCTTCTTGAAGTTCCCCTTCTTCCCTTTGCCCTTCTTCTTGAAACTAGTGGTCTTATTAACCATCAACACTTGATGCTCCTTCTTGATTTCTACCTCCGCATCCTTTAGTATTGCGAAGATCTCGGGAATTGTCTTATCCATCCTTTGCATATTATAGTTCATCACCAAACTTTTGTAGCTTGGTGGCAGTGATTGAAGAACTCTGTCAATGACACTATCATCAGGAAGATTAACTCCCAGTTGAGTCAAGTGGTTGTGGTACCCAAACATTCTGAGTATATGTTCATTGACCGAACTATTCTCCTCCATCTTGCAGCTGTAGAACTTATTGCAGACTTCATATCTCTCAATTCAGGCATTTGCTTGAAATATTAACTTCAACTCCTAGAACATCTCATATGCTCCATGACGTTCAAAACATCCTTGAAGTCCCACTTCAAAGCCATAAAGCATGGCACACTGAACTATCGATTAGTCATCAGCTTCGCTCTGCCAGATGTTCATAACGTCCGGAGTTGCTCCTGCAGCGGGTTTTGCACCTAGCGGTGCTTCCAGGACGTAATTCTTCTATGCAGCAATGAGGATAATCCTCAAGTTACAGACCCAGTCCGTGTAGTCGCTACCATCTTCTTTCAAGTTAGCTTTCTCTAGGAACGGATTAAAATTTAATGAAACAATAGCACGGGCCATCTATCTACAACAACATAGACTTGCAAAATACTACCAGGTACTAAGTTCATGATAAATTAAAGTTCAATTAATCAAATTATTTAAGAACTCCCACTTAGATAGACATCTCTCTAATCATCTAAGTGATCACGTAATCCATATCAACTAAACCATGTCTGATCATCACATGAGATGGAGTAGTTTTCAATGGTGAACATCACTATGTCGATCATATCTACTATATGATTCACGCTCGACCTTTCAGTCTCAGAGTTCCGAGGCCATATCGGCATATGCTAGGCTCGTCAAGTTTAACCCGAGTATTCTGCGTGTGCAAAACTGGCTTGCACCCGTTGTATGTGAACGTAGAGCTTGTCACACCCGATCATCACGTGGTGTCTCGGCACGACGAACTGTAGCAACGATGCATACTCAGGGAGAACACTTATACCTTGAAATTTAGTGAGAGATCATCTTATAATGCTACCGCCGTACTAAGCAAAATAAGATGCATAAAAGATAAACATCACATGCAATCAAAATAAGTGATATGATATGGCCATCATCACCTTGTGCCTTTGATCTCCATCTCCAAAGCACCGTCATGATCACCATCGTCACTGGCTTGACACCTTGATCTCCATCGCAGCATCGTTTTTGTCTCGCCAACTATTGCTTCTATGACTATCGCTACCGCTTAGTGACAAAGTAAAGCAATTACATGGCAATTGCATTTCATACAATAAAGCGACAACCATAAGGCTCCTGCCAGTTGCCAATAAATTTTACAAAACATGATCATCTCATACAACAATTTATATCTCATCACGTCTTGACCATATCACATCACAACATGCCTTGCAAAAACAAGTTAGATGGCCTCTACTTTGTTGTTTCAAGTTTTACGTGGCCGCTACAGGATTCTAGCAAGAACCGTTCTTACGTACACATCAAAACCACAACAATTTTTCGTCAAGTGTGCTGTTTTAACCTTCAAAAAGAACCGGGCGTAGTCAAACTCGATTCAGGGAGCCCAAAGGACCCCAAAGCCGCTCCCGCGAGTGTCCTTGGGGGAAACCCTAGCGCGCCGCCCCTCGTCCTCCCTCATCGATCTCTCCCCCCGCCGCCACCGCACAGCGCCGCCGGGCGAAGTCCGGCTGGCGTTGGTGGCGGCGGGGATCTTGCCCCTCTCCTCGCTGTTGGCGTCCGGCGCGGGACGGCGTGGCGCGAGACAGCGCTGGGCTGGGCAGAGCCCAGCGGCGCGGCGGAGGGCATTCTGGGTGGCAGCGCCCTTGCCTAGCGGTGGTGCAGCGGCGGCTTTGGGCCCCTCCAACGTGCGGCGGTGGCGGCTTCTCTGGCGGCGACGCGAGTTATCCCGGCGGTGGCTTGGCGGCGTGGCGCGGCGGAGCTCCGGCGATGACTCGGCGGCGGGCTGGAGGGCTAGGCACCATCCAGTGGTGCTGCCTCCACGGTGGTTGCGGCTTGGGGCCCTTGACCCCGATCTGATCTGGATCTGGTGGTGCCTGGGTCTGGGCCATGGCGGCTGGCGAGGCATGGTGTTCGTCAGGGCTTGTCAGCCTCTAGGCACCATGGGGGTGCCGGTGGTGATGCGTGCCCGGCGTGTTGACGCTGGTGGACGTCGTGGTCATCTTCTTCCCGAGATGGCCGGCTAGAGGCTTGGTGATCAGATCTCGAGATCCATCATCTTGTCCCGGCTACGAGTAGGGGAGACATGGTTGCCGGTGAAAACCGAGCCGACGGCAGGCGATGGCGGCATTTTCGCCGTTACCTTGATGGAGGCATCGTCGTGTAACTACGGTCGACCCACTCGTGCTGCTCTGGGGGAAACCCTAGGATCTGGTGTTCCAGATCGGACGATGGCGGCACTGTGGTGTCGTTTCTCTCTTGGCAGCATCGTTTGCGGAGCAGTGCTGGAAGTCAGAGGCAGGAGGTGGAGCAGCTTCGTCTTGCACGGAGCTTCGGTGGTGATGTCAAGTCATGCCTGACCGATAGGTGCTACACTTTGTCATGCCTGGTTGGCAGGTGCTACACACGACAGATCTTCCAAGGACTTCAAGTTGTGTCAGCTGGTGATACCTGGCAGCATGGCGCTGAGGTGTATCAGTGGCGACCGCAAGGTGCTCAGCTGTTTGCACGCAGGGAGGAGGTGCCTTTTGGCGCCGTGGTGGCGTCAACGATAGCTAGACCGAGCAAGGTTGATGCATCAGTACAGTTCTAAAGAAGGAGCGATGGCAGTTGGCGGCGGCCTCTAAGAGCATGCCGGACCAGTGTGTGCCCCAGACCCGGCAAGAGGCTAGGTTGGGGTCTCAGGTCTTAGATGTTAGGCTTGGCTGCGATGTCTGTTTGGTATTAGGCCCAGGCTATCTGCGCCCCTTCATCAACTGGATAGGTATAGCGATAGTTTGTTGCTTAGACGACGACTTTAGTCTTACTTTTGTATGACTTTGTAAGGTCTTGTGAGAATAATTAGTAAAGTGGCCGTATGCATCGCCCAGATGCAGAGGCCAGGGGTCATCCTCCTTTTCTAAAAAAAACTAAAGCTGGAGAAACAGACACCCGCTAGCCAACTGTGTGTGAAGCACGTAGGTAGAACCAGTGTCATGAACGCGGTCATGTAATGTCGGTCCGGGCCGCTTCATCCAACAATACCGCCGAATCAAAGTAAGACGTTGCTGGTAAGAAGTATGACTATTATCGCCCACAACTCATTGTGTTCTACACGTGCATATAACATCTACTCATTAGACCTGGCTCGGATGCCACTGTTAGGGAACGTAGTATTTCAAAAAAATTCCTACGATCACGCAAGGTTTATCTAGGTGAAGCATAGCAACGAGCGGGGAGAGTGTGTCCACGTACCCTCGTAGACCGTAAGTGGAAGTGTTTAGTAACGCGTATGATGTAGTCGAACGTCTTCGCGATCCAACCGATCCAAGTACCGAACATATGGGACCTCCACGTTCAGCTCAATGACGTCCCTCAATCTCTTGATCCAATTGAGGATGAGGGAGAGTTCCGTTAGCACGACGGCGTGGCGACAATGATAATTAAGTTACCGACGCAGGGCTTCGCCTAAGCACTACGACGATATGACCGAGGTGTATAACTGTGGAGGGGGGCACCGCACACGGTTAAGGGAAACTTGTGTGTTCTAGGGTGTGATACGTCTCCAACGTATTTATAATTTTTGATTGCCTCATGCTATATTATCTACTGTTTTGGACATTATTGGGCTGTATTATCCACTTTTATATTATTTTTGGGACTAACCTACTAACCGGAGGCCCAGCCCAGAATTGTTGTTTTTTTGCCTATTTTAGGGTTTCGAAGAAAAGGAATATCAAACGGAGTCCAAACGGAATGAAACCTTCGAGAACGTGATTTTTGGAATGAACAAGGCCCATGAGACTCGGACCCTACGTCAAGCAATCAACAGGGAGGCCACGAGGTAGGGGGGCGCGCCTACCCCCCCAGGGCGCGCCCTCCACCCTCGTGGGCCCCCTGTTGCTCCATCGATGTACTTCTTCCTCCTATATATACCCACCTACCCCCAAACGATCAGATACGGAGCCAAAACCCTAATTCCACCGCCGTAACTTTCTGTATCCACGAGATCCCATCTTGGGGTCTATTCCGGAGCTCCGTCGGAGGGGGCATCAATCACGGTGGGCTTCTACATCAACACCATAGCCCCTCCGATGAAGTGTGAGTAGTTTACCTCAGACCTACGAGTCCATAATTATTAGCTAGATGGCTTCTTCTCTATTTTTTGGATCTCAATACAAAGTTCTCCCCCTCTCTTGTGGAGATATATTCGATGTAATCTTCTTTTTGCGGTGTGTTTGTTGAGACCGATGAATTGTGGGTTTATGATCAAGTTTATCTATGAACAATATTTGAATCTCCTCTGAATTCTTTTATGTATGATTGGTTATCTTTGCAAGTCTCTTTGAATTATCAGTTTGGTTTGGCCTACTAGATTGATCTTTCTTGCAATGGGAGAAGTGCTTAGCTTTGGGTTCAATCTTGCGGTGTCCTTTCCCGTAGACAGTAGGGGCAGCAAGGCACGTTGTGGGACTCCTGGATTAGGGGGTCTCCGGACAGCCGGACTATATCCTTTTGCCGGACTGTTAGACTATGAAGATACAAGATTGAAGACTTCGCCTCGTGTCTGGATGGGACTCTATTTGGCATGGAAGGCAAGCTGGGCAATACGAATATGTATATCTCCTCCTTTGTAACCGACCTTGTGTAACCCTAGCCCCCTCCG
The DNA here is from genome assembly GCF_003073215.2 of Triticum urartu. NCBI lineage: Eukaryota > Viridiplantae > Streptophyta > Magnoliopsida > Poales > Poaceae > Triticum > Triticum urartu. The sequence goes on from NC_053024.1 coordinate 492,737,056, forward strand.
GTCTCTATATAAACCAGAGGGTTTAGTCCGTAGGACAACACACAATCATACCATAGGCTAGCTTCTAGGGTTTAGCCTCTCCGATCTCGTGGTAGATCAACTCTTGTAACACTCATATCATCTAGAATAAATCAAGCAGGACGTAGGGTTTTACCTCCATCAAGAGGGCCCGAACCTGGGTAAAACATCGTGTTCCCTGCCTCCAGTTACCATCCGCCCTAGATGCACAGTTCGGGACCCCCTACCTAAGATCCGCTGGTTTTGACACCGACATTGGTGCTTTCGTTGAGAGTTCCTCTGTGTCGTCGCCGTTAGGCTTGATGGCTCCTACGATCATCGATAGCGATGCAGACCAGGGTGAGACTTTTCTCCCCGGACAGATCTTTGTGTTCGACGGCTTCGCACTACGGGCCAAATCGCTTGGCCATCTGGAGCAGATCGAAGGTTACGCCCCTGACCATCAGGTCGGGTTTGGAAGCTTAAACTACATGACCATGGGAGACGAAGAGGAACCACTGCCCACAGGGCACTGGATGCCCACTTCATCATATGATGTATACATGGTGGACACACCCAAAGAAAACGACGACGAGGAACGGAAGGACGCAGCGAAGGGTTGCTCCCTCGAGAAGCAGTCAAAGCGGCGGCGTAAACGCCGCTCTAAATCTTGCCTCGGCAGAAACAACAATCATATAAACCTAGCGATAGAGTAGGGCGAACCATCACCCAACCCCGTCGAAGATAACAACCCGGACAACATCACACCGGACAGGAACCCGAAGCAACAGAACGCCCATCAAAGGCTGGCTACCACTGCGAGGAGCCTGAAAAAACAGAAGCAACGGCTCAAGACTGCACAAGACACACTCAAAATCAAACGGAGTGAAGTACTCCACACTGCAGCGAAGTACGGCAGTAATCACCACACCAAGAGCTATCCGAAGCGAAAGTTGCTACCTGAATTTGGTGAGGAGGCCTTAGATCCTCCAGAATTAAAAAATAAAACGGCCATCCGGTCGGATAGACGACCTCATAGCCAGCATAAAGCGGCAAACGACGCCGCACATAAACCAGTATGCGATCCGCATGAGGGTTCGCATCAAAAGGACGGCGCAACCAGATCCATCTATGGACCATGCAAGCACGCTCCAACATACAATGCAACACAAAAAACATCTGAACACCACGATACACCCAAATACAGGGGTGCTGCACACCCTCTATGTTTCACCGACGAGGTGCTGGATCATGAATTTCCAGAGGGATTCAAACCCGTAAACATAGAGGCGTACGACGGAACAACAGACCCTGGGGTCTGGATTGAGGACTACATCCTGCATATCCATATGGCTCGAGGAGATGATCTCCACGCCATCAAGTACTTACCCCTCAAGCTCAAAGGGCCAGCTCGGCACTGGCTTAAAAGCCTCCCTGAAAACTCCATCAGAAGCTGGGAAGAGCTCAAAGACGCCTTTCGGGCAAATTTTCAAGGGATTTATGTCCGACCTCCGGATGTGGACGATTTGAGTCACATAACTCAACAACCTGGAGAGTCAGCCCACAAGCTTTGGAACAAGTTCCTTACCAAAAAGAACCAAATAGTCGACTGTCCGGACGCCGAAGCCTTGGCAGCCTTTAAGCACAGCGTCCGAGACGAATGGCTTGCCAGACACCTCGGCCAAGAAAAGCCGAGAACAATGGCAGCATTGACAAGCCTCATGACCCACTTTTGCGCGGGCGAGGACAGATGGCTAGCCCGATGCAGCACCAGCGACCCAAGTACATCCGAAGTTAGAGATGGAAACAGGAAATCACGACGCAGCAAAAATAATAAGCGCCGGCATAAAGAAGACAGCCCGAAGAGCACGGCGGTAAACGCCGGATTCAGAAGCTCTCGGCCAGGTCAGCAAAAGCCGCCCTCTAAAGACGCCAGAGATGAACTGTCCAGCCTAAACAAAATTCTGGACCAAATATGTCAGATCCATAGCACCCCCGATAAACCTGCAAATCATACCCACAGAGAATGTTGGGTCTTCAAGCAGTCCGGCAAGCTCAACGCCGAACATAAGGGGCAGGATACACCAAGCGAAGACGAGGATGAACCTCGCAAGCAAAACAATGGGGAACAGAAGAAATTTCCACCAGAAGTCACAACAGTAAATGTGTTACACGTGATAAAGGGGAGAAACAAAGCAGCACTCTCAGATAAATATGCCCAAGGGCCTATCACCGCGGAGTTCTGCCACTGGCCGTCTCAACCGATCACTTTCGACCATCAGGACTACTCGGCAAGTATCCGACACGCAGGATGAGCTGCCTTCGTATTAGACCCAATAATTGACGGGTACCACTTCACACGAGTCCTGATGGACGGTGGCAGTAGTCTAAACCTGATATATCAGGACACATTCCGCAAAATGGCGATAGACCCAACGAAAATTTGCCATAGAAATACTACCTTCAAAGGAGTAACGCCAGGCCCAGAGGCTAATTGCACGGGCTCCCTGCTACTAGAGGTTATATTCGTCTTCCCTGATAACTTCCGTAGTGAAAATTTAACCTTCCACATTGCTCCATTCCAAAGTGGCTATCAAGCACTACTTGGACGCGAAGCTTTCGCTCGCTTTAATGCAATACCGCATTACGCTTCCCTCACGCTTAAGATGCCCGGTCCACGTGGAATCATTACAGTAAATGGAAATATCGAGTGATCCCTGCGCGCCGAAGAGAGTGCGGCTGCCTTGGCAGCCGCACACTAAAACGGCCTCACCAACTAAAGCATTCGATAGGTCATCAAGACCACAGACATGGTCAGACGAGTCCGGCACAACTATATGTAATTAATGCAGGTTTAATGGCCATACCCCTAGTACAATACAAGGGGCTCAACGTGCGCAAACAAGTGGCAATTCGGCCTAATCTTACTCATTCTGAACTATATATTGTTTATTTAGTATAATTTACCTTTTGCACGGCAACTTTTCAATTAAAGTCCCTCTCTTTTACAGATAATCATCGTGCTACACCCGTCCAGAATACGGCACAACGAAGACACAGGCGCACACGTGCAGCAGGGACCCGTTCCAAGGATTCTTTTTAGATTAAGACCCTGCGTAAACCTTTTTTACTATCTCTTGTTGATACACATCCCTCGGATTCTCAGTACAATTGAGAAGGATTCTAGCATCTTGGCATGTGCCCACGTCAGAATAATGCACGTACCTGGACACCAGGGGCTTCATACAAAGGGCACTGTTTAGGCCCACAATAAAGACCGAATACCTTAGGGAGTGTTCGGCGTCGCGAGTTTGGCCTTATATGCATCAGCTCCGAATCATGTCTTTGGTCAAATGTTGGTTTTGCCCGGCTCCTGTGTTTTGCTGCCTTACGTTCCGCTCTATCGCTAAGGCGGCACCAGAAGAACTACTGCGACTGTGCCCTGGTTCATCCGGACGAGCACCTTAGTAGAGAAAGCCGAAAACTGACTATCATGATATAGCGTGAGACTGGTCAACCACTCGATGACCTATCGGAATCTTAGAATTCCTCTGCCCTAACGAAGGGCCGTTTCCCGGCCAGGCATGTACGCACCCGAATTCGAGTGAGTGCGGAGCCACCAGGGGCTATATAGTAGCCCCACTGTCAAACTCCTCTGGCTAAGTGAAAGTGTTAAAGCATTATAGTCCGGTTGCCTAGTTCGCTGCGCTATCACCTCCTTAATAGGACCAAGACGTTGGATTAAGTGTGAAAGTGCGTCTTCTGTGAACACCCCCGCATTATATGCGTGGTGGCTGAAGCCGACGACTGCAATCTTTCAGGTTATATACATATATACATAAACGGCCGCACAGGAGGCATCATAATACTTTCGGGCAAAAGTATAAATACAGCCTTGACAAACTTAATAAAACATTGTTTTACAATAGGAATACATGTCATTGAAACATAATATTCTTCGAGCACTGGGCCTCTATCGAACGAGCGCCTTCAAGAACTTCTTCAAAATAGTGCTCAGCAGCCACTCGGCCTATGGCCGAACCCTGCGCCACGACAGCGGTGGCATCCATCTCCGCCCAGTATGTTTTGACACGGGCAAGGGCCATCCGCGAGGCTTCTATGCACGCCGACCTCTTCATTGCATTAATGCACGGCACCGCACCAAGGAACTGCTGCACTAAACTAAAATAGTTGTTCGGCTTTGGCCTTTCCGGCCACAGGTGATCCACAACAGACCTCATGGCGAGTCCGGACAATCTATTCAGTTCGGACCATTCGGGGAGCCGATCAGCCAATGGAAGCGGATGCTCTGGAACATTAAATTGTGACCAGAATAGCTTGTCCACTTCACGATCTGTTAGATCTCGGAAGTATTTGGCCGCATCAACAGCACTCGCCGCCAAGTCCATATATGCGTCCGCCGAACTCCATAGCCGGTCCAGAGGGGCTTACTGAGGATCTCCAAACTTTCTCCGCAGCAGGAAGGGTTTCCCAGCCGCGATATCCCCGGCTTGACGCAGATCCTCCTTCTTCGCTCTCATCACAGAGCGGATGTCTTTGGTCGCCATTGTGGCCTTTTCCAGGTCCATCGCCTTTGCCAGGTTTTCCTCTTCAAGAAGCTGGCAACGGTGTCTTTTAACTTTACAGCCATCTCGACCATTTTCTCTTTGCTCTCGCAATGCGCGGCCTTCTCGGCTCTTAACTCTTCGGCCGCCTTTAAAACGTCCGCATTACTAATCCTTGTTTGTTCTTTGGCTCGGGCAAGTTCTGCCCGAAGGGTTTCCACGGTGGCAGCCCCATCTGCAGTCACAAAATATTAAAGATACCAGCATCACGCTGCTCTTACTATGTGACATTCACCAGATGGTATCACTTATCCTGTGCCTCGTCAAGCCTCTTGTTAACAAGCTCGATGTCGGCATCCGCCGCATCCAGTTGCCGCTTTAGTTCGGCAAACTCATGAGTCCGCCAAGCCACCGGAGCTTCCACTACCTGCACATTAAAGCGGTATGGTTATTACCTGGGACTACGATCCTCTGCTTGCGGCCGTTCTCGGTGACAACCAGAGCCTCAGGGGCTACTATCTACACAGGGCACACCTAAAAATGTGCGGTACTATTACAAAGGTATACCATTTTACGTACCTCAAAGCCTGTTAGTAGACTCATAAAGGCGTCATGCAACCCGCTTTTGGCAGATGAAATCCTTTCCATCACCATACTCATTAACGCACGGTGCTCTTCCGAGATAGTCGCTCGCTTCAGCAGATCCCTCAGTGCGTCCGACCGCATACCATACGGCGCCGGACTCTTTTGTTCGCCCTCTTCAAGAGCCGGATGCTGGGAACTTCGGGCGACTATAGGATTATCTTCTGGCCTCACCGGATCCAGAGAGGCCCTCCGCGAGACACATCAAGGTCGCCCACTTCTGGAGCAGGGGAGTCCGGGGGAGGCGTTTCGCTCTCCATCATCTCCGGAAGAAGGTCCCCTGAAGACGAGCTCAGTTGAGAAGGGCTAAGATCCGAACTGTGAAATAAACGCTTCGGTTATCTTCCTCAGAAATAAGGTAGAATATCTTTACTATTAAGTATTTTTTGATTACTTACAGCTCGTTGGAGGGCTGATCCCCACGCGGACTTTGTGCGGCAAAAGCACCCTCCGAGGCAGGACCCTCTGGTGGAGTCTTCTTCTCCCGTTTGAGAGCCTTGGTTTTCGGATCTTCAGAGGCAGTCCTCTTCCTTCCCCGGAGCGAGAGAAGGTCAGATTCTTCCCCTTGGTTATCCTCCTTCACGGAGGCTCTCATTCGCTCGGTTGGAATTGGTAGCGATGGGGGCCCGCTTTCGCCATCATTATTCCCCCCTTTATCTTCCTTTGAGGGCTCCGAGCAAGGTGCTAGCTCGAGCATCTTTTCCAGTACCGTATTGACCAAACCCTCAGGAAGGGGGGCCGAAGACCGAATCATCATCGCCTTTGTTATCCAGTCCTGGTCAAAGATCGATTCTTCAGAATGATGTCATGATGAATAAAAAGGACAGTGTGTTCGGCCTTGGGATTACTTACTTGGGCCGCGATGCGATTGCTGCTCAGGCCCACGTCCTCGATGGTGTCCGGACACTCTATTTGAGGTCCGAAGAACGATTTGTACATCTCCTCGTGCGTCAGGCCAAGGAAATTCTGAATGGCGCGCGGTCCTTCTGCGTTGAATTCCCATAGGCGGAGGGGCCGGTGTTTGCAAGGTTGGACTCGATGAACCAGCATGACTTGCATTACCATAACCAAACTGAAGTCTCCTTCGAAGAGATCTCGGATGCGGATCTGCAATATGGGCACGTCCTTGGCTGGACCCCAGCCCAGTCCCCTACTGATCCATGACATCAGTTGTGTTGGAGGGCCCGAGCGAAAGGTAGGGGCAGCCACCCACTTGGAACTTAGGGGAGCTGTGACGTAGAACCACTCCCGTTGTCATAATCCGGACGCCTTTGGAAAGGAACCCTTTTGTAACACCCTCGTTGTGACTATTGCTCCCACGTGTCGAGGCACGACTTAGAGACATAATCGCATTGAAGGTGTTACAAGTTGGTAATCAGAGCCTTCCCCGACCTTAGGAGCCCCATTGCTTGATCGTTATTAGCGGCCGAGTTGTTTCTAGAAAAATGTTTTGAGTCATTTAGGAATTATATATCGGAGAGTTTAGGAATTCTTTTTTACTTCCCAGTCTCCTCATCGCTCTGGTAAGGCATCCTGACGTAGAGTTTTGACTCTTCTCTTCTCAAATTTCACTAAAAAAAAATTTAGGATCACGCGGGTATCTTGGAATCGTTCCGATGGTTTTATGATGAGAACATTGTCTTGGTGCCTCCTGTCAGGGGTTTAGTGGAAGTGTCCCGGGGAGTTGAGCTCTGAGGTGTTGTCTTCATAATTTTATCGTTGCAGTTCTGGAATACCTGAGTTTAGTACGCCGACATCGAAAATCTCTTTTATGCAGTTCGTTGGTGAGATAACCTCGACGCCACCCAGTACTGGGGCGGGAGTTCGGGAGTATCGCCATAACTTGTATAACAGATGCTTTTCGAAGGTCGAGGTAGATGGTTTCCGAAGGTTTCTTGGTTATGTGTTGAAGGATGGATACAGCTGGATGTAGGAATTGCTAGTTTGGGTGAGATATTATGCTTCCCCTGTATCCCCAACACCTGATTGCATAACCGGAAAGGTTCGGGAGTTTCATAGGTGGGAATTCTAGGAGCTCTAGTTCTTCTTCCACGGATATTGTTTTGAGATTGGGATTTCTTACCGATTATTCGTTCTTGATCCGTACCTTGTTGATTTATTTCTCTACCTTAATTCTACGTGGCTTCTCAATTTATGGATATGTGACCATTTCAAGAGGAATGCATTCGTTCATTTTGTTCGGATGTGAAGACTATATGTTGCAATTTTCATTCCGTTGGATTCAGCTTCAATATTTCTCTATCAATGTGCTAATGGTGGTCAACCTCTTCAGGATGGCTCCTCCAGCGCGCACGACTCCGAATCCTGATCCGCCACCACCTCCACCTTCTCCGGTGGCATGGCAAGCTGTGATGGCCGCAACCAATGCAAACACACAGTTGATCATGCAAATTCTTCAAGAGCGCAATCAAGGCAACCAAGGGAATCAAGGAAGCAATCAGAGTCACTTTGCTACACTCAACCAGTTCCTTGCTAACGGGCCAAAGACTTTCAGCAATTGTGTTGAGGCAACCGATGCTGATGATTGGCTTGTGGATCTGTGCAAGCATTTCGAGTGCAGTAACGTCAGGCCTGAGGACTTTGTTAAGTTCGCTTCCTTCCAACTCAAAGATCAAGCTGCAGAATGGTTCCAGCAGTACAAGGACTCCAGAGGTGGACGTGTTATCACTTGGGATGATTTCCGTCAAGATTTCCGAGCTCATCATATTCCGCAGAGCGTGGTTGATAGCAAGCGTGAGGAATTCCGCAACCTGAAGCAAGGCTCTTTGTCTTTCTATGACTACAACAAGTTGTTCCAGAAGCTCGCCCGCTGTGCCAAGCAGGACGTGCCTGATGAGAAGAGCATGATATATCAGTTCAGGGGTGGTCTCAGAGAAGAAATTCAGCTAGCTCTTGTTCTCTTTGAGCCCTTGAGATACGATGAGTTCTACAACATGGCACTGAAGCAAGAGGCTGCTCAGTTGAGGTGTGATGCTTCCAAGAAGCGAGTGAGAGATGTTACTCCTTCTTCCTCTACTCAAGTGGCCAAGCAACAGAAGTATTGGCTTCCTCCTCCTCCGTTCTGTCAGCCGTATCAGCAGAAGAGTAAAGGTGGCAGTGGTTCTTCCCACCCACCCAACCCTGGCTTTCAGAACAAGACTTCATCTCAAGCTCCAAGATCGAGTGCTCCGTATCACCGTCCGCTTTCAGAGGTCACGTGCAACAAGTGCCAACAGAAGGGTCACTATGCCAACAAGTGTTTCAACCAGAGGCGTCTTCCTCCTCCTCCTCCTGTCAGATCGGCAAGTACAGCTGTGGTCAAGCATAACCCCAAGCATGCCAAGGTCAACTTGATGAATGCAGCTCAGGCAGAGGACTCGTCAGATGTGATCATGGGTAACCTTCCTGTTAACGATGTTCCTGCAAAAGTTCTTTTTGACACGGGTGCATCGCATTGCTTCATCTCGAAACCTTTTGCATCTAAGCATGAGTTGAATTCCCAAGTTATGCATAAACTGTTAGCATTTGTCTCTCCGGGTAAATGTTTGCTTGCTAATCACGAGATTTCGGATATTTCTATCACGTTGGGCGATTACAAGTTTCTTTCTTCTCCTATGGTGCTTGGTAACTCAGATATTGATCTTATTCTCAGAAGGGATTGGCTTTCTAAGCACAAGGCTCAGCTTGATTGTGCAGCCAGGCAGATTCAATTGACTCATTCGTCTGAGGATGTAATTGTCTTTGCTGCTCGGGATAATACCATCCGTCTGTTTTCTCTCAATGAGAAGGGTGAACTCGATGCCATCTCTCAAATTCCAGTCGTTTGCGAATATCAAGACGTCTTTCTAGAAGAGCTTCCAGGAATGCCTCCGCACCGGCCAGTTGAATTCGTTATTGATCTTGAGCCTGGCATGGAACCTGTGTGCAAGCGTCCTTACAAGCTCGGACCTGAAGAGTTGAAGGAGCTGAAGAAGCAACTCGATATTCAAGAGAAAATGGGTCTCATCCGGCCTAGTTCTTCTCCGTGGGGTTGTGGTGTTCTTTTTGTGAAGAAGGAGGATGGAACGGACCGACTTTGTGTTGATTACCGTCCAGTGAACAAGAAGACCATCAAGAACAAATACCCACTTCCCAACATCAATGAGCTGTTCGAACAACTCAAAGGTGCTCGAGTATTCTCCAAGCTTGATCTCCGTATGGGTTATCATCAGATTCGAATCCGTGAGCAAGATATTCCCAAGACGGCTTTCAGGACAAGCTTTGGTTCATATGAATACACTGTCATGTCTTTTGGTCTCGTCAATGCTCCTCCGACGTTCTCTCGCATGATGAACTTCATCTTCAACGCCTACACCAATGACTTCATTTTGGTCTATCTCGACGACATTCTGGTTTTCTCGAAGAACAAGGAAGATCATTCCAAGCACTTGCGTTTGGTTCTTGATAAGCTCAGAGAACATCAGTTCTACGCCAAGTTCTCCAAGTGTGATTTTTTGCTCGATGAGGTTCTTTATCTTGGTCATATCATCTCCGCCAAGGGCATTGCCGTGAATCCTGAGAAGGTGTCTGCAATTGTGAATTGGGAACCTCCTCAGAACGTGAAGCAACTCCGCAGTTTTCTCGGTCTCACAAGCTATTGTCGAAGATTCGTTGAAAACTTTTCTAAGATCGTGAAGCCTCTCTCTAATATTCTCCAGAAGCACATCAAGTATGTTTGGTCTCCAGAGTGTGACATTGCTTTCAACACTTTGAAAGAGAAATTGATCACTGATCCAGTTCTGACTCCGCCTGATGAATCCAAGCCGTACGAGGTCTTTTGTGATGCCTCTCTCCAAGGTCTTGGTGCAGAATTGATGCAAGATAAGAAAGTTGTTGCTTATACATCTTGCCAGTTGAAGCCTAATGAGAAGAACTACCCCACTCATGATCTTGAGTTGGCGGCATTTGTGCATGCTCTTTTGACTTGGAGACATCTTCTATTGGGAAGAAAAGTGGACATTTTCACTGATCACAAGAGTCTCAAGTACATCTTCACTCAGCCTAATCTCAACCTTAGGCAAACTCGATGGGTCGAAATGATTCAAGAGTATAATCCGAGTATCGAGTATACTCCAGGCAAGGCCAATGTGATTGCTGACGCTTTGAGCAGGAAAGCTTACTGCAACAGTCTGATTCTCAAGCCTTATCAACCCGAGCTTTGTGAAGCTTTCCGCAAACTTAATCTGCAAGTTGTTCCTCAAGGTTTCCTCGCCAACCTTCTAGTCTCTCCTACCTTGGAAGACCAGATTCGCCAATCCCAGCTTCTTGATGCTAGGGTGAAAAAGGTGAAGATTGGGATTGCTAAGAGTCAACCCAAGTACAAGTGCTACCGCCTTGATGACAAGGACACTCTCTTCCTCGAGGATCGTATTGCTGTACCCAAAGGTGACCTCCGTAAAGTGATCTTGAACGAGGCTCACAATTCTCTCCTCTCCATCCACCCTGGGAGCACGAAGATGTATCAGGACCTTAAGCAGGCTTATTGGTGGACTCGAATGAAGCGCGAGATTGCTCAATTCGTGAATGAATGTGATGTCTGCAGAAGAGTGAAGGCAGAAGACCAAAGGCCAGCAGGTCTCCTCCAACCTCTTGCCATTCTAGAATGGAAGTTTGACCACATTGAAATGGACTTCGTGACTGGGTTTCCAAAGTCCAAGCGTGGCAATGATGCTATATTCGTTGTCGTCGACAAACTCACCAAAATGGCTCACTTTCTGCCTATTAAAGAGTCGATCACTGCAACTCAATTGGCGGAACTCTATACCTCTCGTATTGTCTCTCTGCACGGTATTCCACAAGTGATCTCTTCAGACCGTGGCAGCATCTTTACCTTGAAGTTTTGGGATTCTTTTCAGAAGGCCATGGGCACGAACATCTGCTTCAGCACAGCTTTCCATCCTCAAACTAGCGGTCAAGTCGAGCGTGTCAACCAGATTCTTGAAGATATGCTCAGGGCTTGTGTGATCTCCTTCAGCATGAAGTGGGAGGATTGTCTTCCTTATGCTGAATTCTCCTACAACAACAGTTTTTAAGCAAGTTCAGGCAAGGCCCCTTTTGAAATTCTGTATGGCAGGAAGTGCCGTACCCCTCTCAACTGGTCTGAAACTGGTGAACATCAACTTTTGGGTAATGACTTAATCATAGAAGCAGAAGAGATGTGCAAAGTCATTCGTGATAACCTCAAAGCAGCCCAATCCCGTCAGAAGAGCTACTATGATAGTAAGCACCATGATTTGGCTTTCGAGATCGGAGATCATGTTTACCTCCGCGTCTCTCGGCACTCGTCGCTTCGGTATCAAAGGGAAGCTTGCCCCTAGATACGTGGGACCTTTCAAGATTGTCAACAAGAGAGGCGACCTCGCCTATCAACTCGAGCTTCCTTCAAACTTTGCAAATGTTCATGACGTGTTCCATGTCTCTCAGCTTCGAAAGTGCTTCAAGACTCCTGACTGCACCGTCAACTTCGAGAACATTGATCTCCAAGAAGATCTCTCTTATCGTGAGCACCCAGTTGCTATTCTTGAAGAGACTGAACGCAAGACTCGCAACAAGTTAATCAAATTTCTCAAAGTCAAGTGGTCACACCATTCCGACCGTGAAGCTACCTGGGAATGCGAGGATCACCTTCGTTCTGATTACCCGGCGTTCTTTCAGTCCTAGATCTCGGGAAAAGATCCTTTCGTAGTGGTGGAGTGTTGTAACACCCCGGATGTAACTTTCCCAATTTGTACTCCAACTCTTGCCGTTTCCGGCGTTAAGTTATTTTATTTTTCTCGGGTTCGGGTTTTTGTCTCCGTGTGTTGTTGTCATTGTCATGCATCTCATATCATGTCATCATGTGCATTGCATTTGCATACGTGTTCGTCTCATGCATTCGAGCATTTTCCCCGTTGTCCGTTTTGCATTCCGGCGCTTCGTTCTCCTCCGATGGTCATTTCTAGATTTCTTTCGTGTGTGGGGATTAAACTTTTCCGGATTGGATCGAGACTTGCCAAGCGGCCTTGGTTTACTACCGGTAGACCGCCTGTCAAGTTTCGTACCATTTGGACTTCGTTTGATACTCCATCGGTTAACCGAGGGACCGAAAAGGCCTCGTGTGTGTTGCAGCCCAACACCCCTACAATTTGGCCCAAAACCCACCTAACTCTGCTCCATCTTCTAGAGCGTTCGATGACGATCGCGTGGCCGAAAACCGCACCTCATTTGGACTCTCCTAGCTCCCTCTATGCCTATATATACCTCCCCCATTCCAAATCCCGGGTCTCCTCCTCCTCCCAAACCCTAGATTCAACCCGCCGCGCAGCGCCAGACAAATCCCGGCCGACGGACATGTCCGGACGCCTCCCGCCGCCGCCACGTGGTGAAGCCTAAGTGGCCGCCGCCTCCCACCGCCGCCGGAGCCCGCTCGGGCCCGTAGCCGGCCCTCCCCGGCCTATCGCCGCGCCGCCCGCGCCCTCCTCCTCCACAGCGCCGCGCCCGCGCCCGCCGCCATCCGCCGCCTCCCCGCCGGCGCGCCGCCGCTCGCCGCCCGCCGCACCGGAGCAGCCTCCGCCGCCCGCCGCCCGGCCGGATCCGCCGTCCGCCCGGCCGATTGCCGCCTCCCCACCTCATCCAGCCGCCGTGCCGCTTCCCTCGTCGCTCCGGCAACCCGCGCCGGCCGGAGCCGCCCCGGCAGCCGCCTCCCCGACCTCCTCCGGCGACGTCCCGCTCCGGCCGTCTACAGTTCGCGCGCCGCTTCGGTTCGCGCGCCGGTCAAACCCTAGATCTGAGGGTTGTTTTTTTCTAAGTCCCAGATATTTTCAGTCCATGTGCACATGTTCGTAGCTCCGTAACTTTGCATCCGTAGCTGCGATTCATGCATATAGCATATCAAAATGTTCATCTCAGAGAGTACATCATTTCGTTCCATTGTATCATTTTCATTTGAGTTCATCTTGATGCCCAAAATGCTGTTAGAAGAGGGCTACTTGAGATAATTGTCAGATCTGCTACTCCGTTTAGGTTTTTGTCATTTTTGCCATGTTTAATGTGTGCATGCTATGCCCTGATGCTCTACATGTGTTTTGTTAAGGGTTTTCTCATCTTTCCAGAGGTGCAACCCATGTATTTTTTTGATGTGTGTGGTGACTTGTGCAAGCTTGCAAAGTGGTGCACTTGCTAATTCTGTTTTCAGGGACTTAGTGATTTCACTAAGTCCTGGAGCTGTTTATCTCATGTTGTCATATGTTCATGTTGTTTCCTAGTGATCCGTGCCTCTTTTGAGGATGATCAGTAAGGATGTTTTGTTAATCTTGTAGTGATCTATCCATCCATGTCTTTTTTTGCAATTATGTAGCAACCTAGCTTGAGTCAATCGAGCTCTACTTTTGCTACTTTATGAATCTGGGCAGATTGTCAACTTGTTTGCAATTTTGCCGATGTTGTTGTAGTTGATCCGTGCATACTATGCAATTGTTCTTGCCATGTGTAGCTTGCATTTTGTTCCTTCTTGATGGGTGTATGCTTGTCTTGCCATGACTTGCACCGTAGTGAGTGCATCAAGCTCGTGAACATGCCTACTTGAGTTATATTTCAGCATGTGCCAGTTTTCACTAAGTCTGAAAATTGTTTATGTTTTTGCTATGTTCACGTGCTTCTTAGTATATTTTCTGGTCCCCTTGGGCTCAAGGTCACTAAGGGAATTTTGTTAAGCTCTTTGAGTAGCTCCATGCCATGCTTTACTTTTCCATGATCAGATCCTGTAGCATGTAGTTTTGTTGCTCCGAAGAGAGCTACCTGATCTGAAATTCCAGACAAGTGTTGATTTCACTAAGTCTGAGATCTGTTTGCCATATGCATTTTTGCCATGCTTGTTTGAACCTGTTAATGGATGAATTGGCTGTAGCTCAGTGCTAGACTTTTGTTAAGCATATTGTATTCATCCCTGCCATGTATTTTGTTGTCACGTTTGGGTGCTGTAGCATGTTCATCTCATTGCATTTAGATGCCTACTTGCTGTAAATCGCAGACCGGTGTCATATTTGAATCGCTTGCCATTTCCAAACCGTAACTCCGATTCCGGCGTTCTTTATATCGTTTTCAAGCGATTTCATCTCATCTTTCCAGTGGCACACTTGGTTTTCCATGTTGAGTCCAGGTTCATGCATTTCCCTACATATCTTGCATTTTGCATCCCGCATCGCATTCCGCATAGCATATCATCATTGCATCATATTGCTTGGTCTTGCATGTGGTTGATTGTATCCTTGTTGCTTGTTTGTCTTGTTAGGGTAGAGCCGGGAGACGAGTTCGCTAACGAGGAGCCCGTTGAGTTTGCTTTCGAGGATCCAGTCAACTCTGACAACTGTGCAGGCAAGATGATCATACCCTCGAAATCACTACTATCTTTGCTATGCTAGTTTGCTCGCTCTTTTGCTATGCCATTGCTACGATGCCTACCACTTGCTTGCAAGCCTCCCAAATTGCCATGTCAAACCTCTAACCCTCCATTGTCCTAGCAAACCATTGATTGGCTATGTTACCGCTTTGCTCAGCCCCTCTTATAGCGTTGCTAGTTGCAGGTGAAGATTGAGGGCCGTTTCTTGTTGGAACATTTATTTACTTGTTGGGATATCATTATATTATCTTGTTATCTTAATGCATCTATATACTTGGTAAAGGGTGGAAGGCTCGGCCTCTCGCCTAGTGTTTTGTTCCACTCTTGCCGCCCTAGTTTCCGTCATATCGGTGTTATGTTCCCGGATTTTGCGTTCCTTACGCGGTTGGGTTATAATGGGAACCCCTTGATAGTTCGCCTTGATTAAAGCTTTTCCAGCAATGCCCAACCTTGGTTTTACCATTCGCCACCTAGCCTTTTTCCCTTGGGTTACTGGAGCCCAAGGGTCATCATTATTTTAAACCCCCCCCCACCCCCGGGCCAGTGCTCCTCTGAGTGTTGGTCCAAACTGTCAGCCGCCGGTGGCTACCAGGGGCAACTCTGGGCTGGCCTACCAGAAGTTTGGACAATCTGAGTGTGCCCTGAGAAAGAGATATGTGCAGCTCCTATCGGGATTTGTCGGCACATTCGGGCGGTGTTGCTGGTCTTGTTTTAACCTGTCGAAGTGTCTTGAGTTACCGAGATACCGAGTCTGATCGGAACATCTTGGGAGGAGGTCTATTCCTTCGTTGACCACGAGAGCTTGTCATGGGCTAAGTTGGGACTCCCCTGCAGGGATTTGAACTTTCGAAAGTCGTGCCCGCGGTTATGGGAAGATGGGAATTTGTTAATGTCCGGTTGTAGATAACTTGAACCGTAACTTAATTAAAATGAATCAACTGAGTGTGTTACCGTGATGGCCTCTTCTCGGCGGAGTCCGGGAAGTGGACACAGTGTTGGAGTAATGTTTGCGCAGGTTGCTCTCTAGTTTCACGCTCACGCTTTGCCTCCTCTTCTCGCTCTCTTTGTGAATAAGTTAGCCACCATACTTGCTAGTCGCTTGCTGCAGCTCCTCTCATATTTTTACCTTGCCTTACCTATAAGCTTAAATAGTCTTGATCGCGAGGGTGCGAGATTGCTGAGTCCCTGTGGCTCACAGATTACTATTACACCAGATGCAGGGCCTGATGATTCCGCTCCAGGAGACGCGTATGAGCTCAAGTGGGAGTTCGACGAAGACTCTCAACGTTACTATGTTTCCTTTCCCGATGATCAGTAGTGGCGCCCAGTTGGGGGTGATTGGGACCGTGTCGCATGTTGGGTTCTCTTTTATTTTGGCGCCGTAGTCAGGCCATGAGTGTTTGGATGATGTAATGTTATTTATGTACTTGATTGACGTGGCGAGTGTAAGCCAACTATGTTATCTCCCCTTTCATTATTATATTACATGGGATGTTGTGAAGATTGCCTAACTTGCGACATATGCCTTCAATGCGATTATGTCTCTAAGTCGTGCCTCGACACGTGGGAGCTATAGTCGCATCGAGGGTGTTACACCTTTGGCCATGGAGCATCAGCAATTTAGTTTATTAAAGCACCTCCGCACGCTGCATATTGTCCCTCGACCATCTTCGGCTTCACATAGAAGGTCTTGACCCACAAGCCGAAGTGAGGAGTAATGCAGAGGAAGGCCTCACAAACGACAATAAATGACGAGATGTGAAGAAGGGAGTCTGGGGCCAGATCGTGAAAATCCAGCCCGTAATAGAACATAAGACCCCTGACGAAGGGATCCAGAGCGAGGCCTAGTCCTCGGAGGAAGTGGGAGACGAACACAACGCTCTCGTTGGGTTTGGGAGTAGGGACGGCTTGCCCTCGGGCAGGCAGCCTATGCGATATTTCGGTGGTCAGATATCTGGCTTCCCTCAATTTCTTGATGTCCTCCTCCTTGATGGAGGAACGCATCCACCGGCCTTGAAGGCTGGATCCGGACATGACTAAAGGTCCGAAGCACCTGACCTGGGCTTCGGGTGTTAGAACTCGAGGTAGGGGAAGGATTCAATTGAGCACGGGAGGGAAAAAGTAAAAGCCTTGCCCCTTTATAAAGAGGGTGAATATCAAGCGTCCTCCTCGTGGCCGTTCGGGACTTGCCTAAAATCTAGGAGTCCTAGGCACGGTTGGGTTACCCACGTCCGTATTGATGAGAATCCCGTAATAAGGGGAACACGATCTCTGCTTTGACAAGACGTGTCAAGAAACCGCCTCGCGTTATGTGTGGGGCTGGTTAAGGAAAAACGGTTCAAATAATTACCGGGCCATGGCGTAATGTCATGCTGCCAAAACGTGTCAGCAGATTGGATTTGTGGAAATATTGTTCTCTCTACGGTGGTATGTGGAACTTATTTTGCAGGGTCGGACACTATCCTTGTATTCAAACTCTTATGTGATGTATTCAGAGGAGGAATCCGCCTTGCAATGCCGAAGACAACACTGCGCGCCAGACTTATCGTCATTGAAGCCTGGTTCAGGGGCTACTGCGGGAGTCCTGGATTAGGGGGTCTCCGGACAGCCGGACTATATCCTTTGGCCGGACTGTTAGACTATGAAGATACAAGATTGAAGACTTTGTCTCGTGTCCGGATGGGACTCTACTTGGCATGGAAGGCAAGCTGGGCAATAAGGATATGTATATCTCCTCCTTTGCAACCGACCTTGTGTAACCCTAGCCCCCTCCGGTGTCTATATAAACCGGAGGGTTTTGTCCGTAGGACAACAGACAATCATACCATAGGCTAGCTTCTAGGGTTTAGCCTCTCCGATCTCGTGGTAGATCAACTCTTGTAACACTCATATCATCAAGAATAAATCAAGTAGGACGTAGGGTTTTACCTCCATCAAGAGGGCCCGAACCTGGGTAAAACATCATGTTCCCTGCCTCCTGTTACCATCCGCCTTAGACGCACAGTTCGGGACCCCCTAAAGGAGATCTGCCGGTGTTGACACCGACACACGTATTCTATTGTTGCCATCCAAGATAACAAGATGGGGTTTTCATCATATTGCATGAGTTTATCCCTCTACATCATGTCATATTGCTTAAGGTGTTACTCTGTTCTTATGAACTTAATACTCTAGATGCATGCTGGATAGCGGTCGATGTGTGGAGTAATAGTAGTAGATGCAGGCAGGAGTCAGTCTACTTGTCTCCGACGTGATGCCTATATACATGATCATACCTAGATATTCTCATAACTATGCTCAATTCTGTCAAATGCTCAACAGCAATTCGTTCACCCGCCGTAAAATACTTATGCTCTCAAGAGAAGCCACTAGTGAAACCTATGGTCCCCGGGTCTATCTTCATCATATTAATCTTCCAATACTTTGTTATTTTCATTGCCTTTTATTTTACTTTGCATCTTTATCATAAAAATACCAAAAATATTATCTTATCATATCTATCAGATCTCACTCTCGTAAGTGACCGTGTAGGGATTGACAACCCCTTATCGCGTTGGTTGCGAGGATTTATTTGTTTTGTGCGGGTGCGAGGGACTCGCGCGTAGCCTCCTACTGGATTGCTACCTTGGTTCTCAAAACATGAGAGAAATACTGACGCTACTCTTCTACATCACCCTTTCCTCTTCAAGGGAAAACCAACGCAAGTGCTCAAGAGGTAGCAAGAAGGATTTCTAGCGCCGTTGCCGGGGAGGTCTACGCAAGAGTCAACATACCAAGTACCCATCACAAACCTTATCTCCCGCATTATGTGCCATTTGCCTCTCGTTTTCCTCTCCCCGACTTCACCCTTGCCGTTTTATTCGCCCTTCTTCTCTTCGTCTTTCCATTTGCTTTGATGTCTTACTTGGCTCGTTTTCTCGTTTGGTTGGAATAGTTGTTTATTTATTACTAAAAAGAGATCCTAAGATCTATCGATCCTCATCCGCTTGCTAATCTTTTTAAGAGATCCAATTATGATGAACCAATTGCTAGTGAGTTTTGTGCACTAGATTATCTTTATGAAGTTTTGCTTGAAATTCGTGAATCTGAAAAGAGTGATGAATTACTTTATGAAGCGATTCACGATAGATCTTTGAATAAAAAGCATTATTGCAATGATTTTATTATAAATTCTATTGATATAAATTGTGTTAATAATATGCAAAACCCAAAGCTTGGGGATGCTAGTTTTGCTATGACCTCTACTTGTTGCAATGATCATGATTGGGGTGATTCTTGTTGTGATCTTGAAAATTTATTTAAGCCCCATGATGAATATGAGATTGATAATAGTGTTTGCAATATTATTGAAAGTGGGTTTGGAAGAGTTTCAACTTTAGATCCCACATATTTGGAGAATGTTCAATCTTATGATTTTTTTTGTTAAAAGTGGGTTTGGAGAGGTCATGACTTTAGTTAATGTTAATCCCACTATTTTGGAAGAGTGTCAACTTTGCATGCATGTGGATCATGTTGAAAATATTCTATGTGATAGCTATTTTGTTGAATTTTCTTATGATCCTACATGTAATTATTATGATAGAGGAAAATATGGTGGTAGAAATTTTCATGTTACTAAATTACCTCTCGTTATGTTGAGATTACTATTGTTTCTTTCCTCTTCCATGCATATGCTAGTTTTTGCTTGCCATGATAATTTGTTTTCCTATATGATGCCTATGCATAGGAATTATGTTAGACTTAGATGTGTTTGTCACATGTTTTATGATGCTCTCTTTGTGCTTCAATTCTTGTCTTTCATGTGAGCATCATTAAAATTATCAATGCCTAGCTAAAAAGGCTTTAAAGAAAAGCGCTTATTGGGAGACAACCCAATATTTTTCCTTGCTGTTATTTAATAAATAATTTATCTAGACTCTGTTTTGGTTGTGTTTTTTGTGCTTAATTAGTGTTTGTGCCAAGAAGAACCGTTGCGAAGACTTGGGGAAAGTCTTGTTAATCTTGCTGTAAAAAAACAGAAACCTTAGCGCTCACGAGAACAGCTGCCATTTTTATTTGGAAAGTGATATTTAGTTAATTCTTTTTTAATATGATTAATATATAAATTCCTCACGTCCAGAAATTTATTTTAGAATTTTTGGGGTTCCAGATCTTGCGCTAGCTACAGATTACTACAGACTGTTCTGTTTTTGACAGATTCTATTTTCCTGTGTTGTTTGCTTATTTTGATGAATCTATGGCTAGTAAAATAGTTTATAAACCATAGAGAAGTTGGAATACAGTAGGTTTAACACAAATATAAATAAATAATGAGTTCACTACAGTAACTTGAAGTGGTCTTTTGTTTTCTTTCGCCAACGGAGCTCACGAGATTTTCTACTTTAAGTTTTGTGTTGTGAAGTTTTCAAGTTTTGGGTAAAGATTTGATGGATTATGGAACAAGGAGTGGCAAGAGCCTAAGATTGGGGATGCCCATGTCACCACCAAGATAATCTAAGGACACCTAAAAGCCAAAGCTTGGGGATGCCCCGGAAGGCATCCCCTCTTTTTTCTACTTCTATTGGTAACTTTACTTGGAGCTATATTTTTATTCACCACATGGTATGTGTTTTGCTTGGAGCGAATTGTATTATTTGAGTCTTTATTTGTTAGTTTACCACAATAATCCTTGATGTCACACCTTTTTAGAGAGACACACATGATTCAGAAATTGTTAGAATACTCTATGTGCTTCACTTATATCTTTTGAGTTATATAGTTTTGCTCTAGTACTTCACTTATATCTTTTAGAGCATGGTGGTGGATTTGTTTTATAGAAACTATTGATCTCTCATGCTTCACTTAGATTATTTTGAGAGTCTTAAATATCATGGTAATTTGCTTAAATAATCCTAATATGCTAGGTATACAAGATTAATAATAAAATTCTCTTATGAGTGTGTTGAATACTATGAGAAGTTTGATGCTTGATAATTGTTTTGAGATATGGAGATGGTGATATTAAAGATGTGCTAGTTGAGTAGTTGTGAATTTGAGAAATACTTGTGATTAAAGTTTGTGATTCCCGTAGCATGCACGTATGGTATACCATTATGTGATGAAGTCGGATCATGATTTATTTATTGATTGTCTTCCTTATGAGTGGCAGTCGGGGACGAGCGATGGTCTTTTCCTACCAATATATCCCCCTAGGAGCATGCGCGTAATACTTTGCTTTGATAACTTGTAGGTTTTTGCAATAAGTATATGAGTTCTTTATGACTAATGTTGAGTCCATGGATCACACGCACTCTCACCCTTCCACCATTGCTAGCCTCTCTAATACCGCGCACCTTTCACCCGTATCATACACCCACCATATACCTTCCTCAAAACAGCCACCATACCTACCTATTATGGCATTTCCATAGCCATTCCGAAATATATTGCTATGCAACTTTCCACCGTTCTGTTATTATGACACACTTCATCATTGTCATATTGCTTTGCATGATCATGTAGTTGACATTGTATTTGTGGCAAAGCCACCGTTCATAATTCTTTCATACATGTCGCTCATGAGTCATTGCATATCCCGGTACACCGCTGGAGGCATTCATATAGAGTCATGTCTTGTTCTAAGTATCGAGTTGTAATTGTTGAGTTGTAAGAAAATAAAAGTGTGATGATCATCATTATTAGAGCATTGTCCCAATGAGGAAAGGATGATGGAGACTATGATTCCCCCACAAGTCGGGATGAGACTCTGGACGAAAAATAAAATATATAAATATATAATAAGAGGCCATAAAAAAGAGAAAAGTCCCAATGGCACGAAACTTGACAGGCGGTCCATCCCGCCGCCACCTCACTCCGACGAATCAGACGCCGCCACCTCAACGCCGTCGGCGCCCTCCACCACTCCGGTGGCGCCACTTGGCACCGCCGCCACCCACCAGCCGCCGAAGCCTGCCGGCCCAGATCCGGCCCGCGCGGGGCCAAACTGGGCCGCGCCTCGCAGCGCCGCGCCACCTCTTCACCGCCCGCGCTCCACCGCCCATCGCCCGTCCGACCGCCGCACTTCACCGCTCCGGCCGCTGTCCGCCTCGCTCCGGCGCTGCACCACCGCCGCCTCGCTCCGGCGCCGCTCCTCCACCACCTCACCGCCCTTCCCCGCACGCGCCGACGTCGGCAAGCTCCGGCCGGCGAGTCCCTCTTCTCCGGCGAGCTCCTCGACGGCCGTGCCCCCGCCGACCGCCTCTTCTTCTCTGGTGGCTACAGGAACTCAGGCGATCTCCTTGAAGTCCACGCCGGCCGATCCGGATCCAGATCTGATCTGGAACCCTAATTCCTCGGTTGACCTTTTCCCTCTCCCGTAATTATTTGCACATGTTCATCATGTCATAACTTCATCACCGCTGCTCCGTTTTGGGCGTGTAGCATATCAAATTGTTCGTCTCGACGAGTACATCATTTCATCTTACTGCATCATGTTCATTTGAGATCATCTTGATGCCTTAAATGCTGTTGGAAGAGTGCTAGTTTTTGTTAGTTTCAGTTTCATATCAGTAACTGGACATTTGTCATTTTTGCCATGATTATTGTGTGCCTCCGATGATCTTGAGCCCTACATGTGTTTTGTTATATGCCATGCCATCTTTACAGGGGTGTATGCCATGTATTTTTGTGATCCTTGTGGTGACTAGCACTAGCATGCAAAGTAGCTCTCGTAATGTTGCTGATTTCAGAGACTTAGAAATATTCTAAGTCTTTGTCCTATCAATATTTTTTATGCCGTGTATTCTTGTTGCTACAGAGTGATCCGTGCCTCTTTTGAGCATGATCAGTAAGGATGTTTTGTATATATTGTTATGTTATATCCATCCATGTCTTTGTTTGCAATAATGGATCCTCTAGCATGACTCAATCATGCTCTACTTTTGCTATAAAATGTTCCTGGCAGATTGTTTACATGTTAAGCAATTTTGCTGAGGTTTTTGTAGTTAATCCGTGCATGCTATGATGTTTTTCTTGCCATGTTTAGCTTCTATGCCATGTCTACTTGCTAGGTGTATGCTTAGTTTATCATGCAATGCCTTGTGGTGAGTGCATCGAGCTCGTAAACATGCCTACTTAATGTCTGTTTTGCAATGCTCCAGTTTTCTACTAAGTCTGAATTTGTTAACGATAATTGCTATGTTCACATGGTTGCCATTGTATTTTCTGATCCCTTTTGGCTTAAGGTCATTAAGGGACTTTTGTTATATGCTTTGAGTATCTTCATGTCATGCCTTTCTTTGCCATGATATGATCCTGTCCCATGTTGTTATCTTGCTATAAACATTGCTTCCTGATGTTAAATTCCTAACATGTTGTTATTTTCACTAAGTCTGTAACCTGTTATCTTTTGCACTTTTGCCATGCTTGTTTGAACCTGCTATTGAGTGAATTAGCCGTAGCTCAGTGCTCATCTTTTGTCAAGCATCTTGAGTGGATCCCTGCCATGTATTTTGTTGCTATGTTAGAGTGCAGTAGCTTCTTGTTCTTGATGCATTTAGATGGCCTCGTGCCGTTAATCGCAGCTTTGTGCCATTATTGTTTTGCTTGCCATTTCCATACCGTGCATCCGTTTCCGGTGTTCTTTATATCGATTTCGACCGAAATCAACTCCTATTTCCAGTGGCACTCTTGGTTTTCCATGTTGAGGCCAGGTTCGATCATTTCCTTCCGTATCATGCATATGCATTGCATATCACATCCCGCATATCATGCCTTGTTTATGTGTTGGTTGTTTACTATGTTGTGTGCTTCTTTCCAGTGTTGCTTCTTCGAGTTGGTTCCGATAACGTCACTTTTGTGAGGATCCTTTCGACTACGTTCGTTTGTCTCCTTCATGGACTCGTTCTTCTTCCTTGCGGGATCTCAGGCAATATGACCATACCCTCGAAATCACTTCTATCTTTGCTTGCTAGTTGCTCGCTCTATTGCTATGCCTATGTTGCGATACCTACCACTTGCTTTATCATGCCTCCCATATTGCCATGTCAAACCTCTAACCCACCTTGTCCTAGGAAACCGTTGTTTGGCTATGTTACCACTTTGCTCAGCCCCTCTTATAGCGTTGCTAGTTGCAGGTGAAGATGAAGATTGGAGTTTGTTCCTTGTTGTTACATGATTATGGTTGGGATATCACAATATCTCTTATTTAATTAATGCATCTATATACTTGGTAAAGGGTGGAAGGCTCAGCCTTATGCCTGGTGTTCTGTTCCACTCTTGCCGCCCTAGTTTCCGTCATACCGGTGTTATGTTCCTTGATTTTGCGTTACTTATGCGGTTGGGTGATAATGGGAACCCCTTGATAGTTCGCCTTGAATAAAACTCCTCCAGCAAGGCCCAACCTTGGTTTTAGCATTCGCCACCTAGCCTTTTTTCCCTTGGGTCGGCCAGCCCGAGGGTCATCTTTATTTTAACCCCCCGGCCCAGTGCTCCTCTGAGTGTTGGTCCAAACTAGAGTCCTTTGCAGCGCCCCCTCGGGGAAACTCGAGGTTTGGTTTTAGCTGTACGGAGCGCTCATTCGGTCTGCCCTGAGAACGAGATATGTGCAGCTCCTATCGGGATTTGTCGGCACATCGGGCGGCTTTGCTGGTCTTGTTTTACCTTGTCAAAATGTCTTGTAACCGGGATTCTGAGTCTGATCGGGTCTTCCCGCTAGATGGAATATCCTTCGTTGACCGTGAGAGCTTGTGATGGGCTAAGTTGGGACACCCCTCCAGGGTTTGAACTTTCGAAAGCCATGCCCACGGTTATGGGCAGATGGGAATTTGTTAATGTCCGGTTGTAGAGAACTTGACACTTGACTTAACTAAAATGCATCAACTGCGTGTGTAGCCGTGATGGTCTCTTTTTGGCGGTGTCCGGGAAGTGAACACGGTGTTGGATTTATGCTTGAACATGAGTAGTTTCAGGATCACTTCTTGATCATTATTAGTTCTTGACCGTGCTTTGCCTTTCTCTTCTCGCTCTCTTTTGCGTACGCTAGTGCTTGTTGCAGCTCCACCTCATACCTTTTCCCTACCTATAAGCTTAAATAGTCTTGATCGCGAGGGTGTGAGATTGCTGAGTCCCCGTGACTCACAGATACTTCCAAAACTAGTTTCAGGTGCCAACGATAACCATGCAGGTGACGCAACCGAGCTTAAGGAGTAGCTCGATGAAGATCGTGTTCGTTGAGTTGTTTTGTTTCTACTTGATCTGTAGTGGAGCCCAGTTGGGGTCAATCGGGGATCTTTTGCATTAGGGGTAGTCTTCTTTCATTTTGGTTCCGTAGTCGGACCTTGATTGTATCTGGATGTTGTAATGCTTTATTCATGTATTGTGTGAAGTGGCGATTGTAAGCCAATCTCTGTATCTCTATCTTATTCAGTACATGGGTTGTGTAAAGATTACCCCTCTTGCGACATGCCTACAATGCGGTTATGCCTCCAAGTCGTGCTCCGACACGTGGGAGATATAGCCGCATCGTGGGTGTTAGAGAATGTCAAAAGTATGAAACAATTGCTTGGCTTGTCATTGGGGTTGTGCATGATTTAAATATTTTGTGTGGTTAAGATAGAGCATAGCCAGACTATATGATTTTGTAGGCATAATTTTCTTTGGCCATGTTATTTTGAGAAGACATAATTGATTAGTTAGTATGCTTGAAGTATTATTATTTTTATGTCAATATTCAACTTTTTTCTATAATCTTTCGGATCTGAATATTCATGCCACAGTTAAGAAGAATTACATTGAAATTATGCCTAGTAGCATTCCACATCAAAAATTCTGTTTTTATCATTTACCTACTCGAGGGCGAGCAGGAATTAAGGTTGGGGATGCTTGATACGTCTCCAACGTATCTATAATTTTTTTATTGCTCCATCCTATATTATCTACTGTTTTGGACATTATTGGGCTTTACTATCCACTTTTATATTATTTTTGGGACTAACCTACTAACCGGAGGCCCAGCCCAGAATTGTTGTTTTTTTTGCCTATTTTAGGGTTTCGAAGAAAAGGAATATCAAACGGAGTCTAGACCGAATGAAACCTTCGGGAACGGTATTTTGGAACGAACAAGACCAAGGAGACTTGGACCCTACGTCAAGCAATCAATAGGGAGGCCACGAGGTAGGGGGCGCGCCTACCCCCCAGGGCGCGCCCTCCACCCTCATGGGCCCCCTGTTGCTCCACCGACGTACTTCTTCCTCCTATATATACCTACGTACCCCCAAACGATCAGATACGGAGCCAAAACCCTAATTCCACCGCCATAACTTTCTATATCCACAATATCCCATCTTGGGGCCTGTTCCGGAGCTTCGCCGGAGGGGGCATCGATCACGGAGGGCTTCTACATCAACACCATAGCCTCTCCGATGAAGTGTGAGTAGTTTACCTCAGACCTACGGGTCCATAGTTATTAGCTAGATGGCTTATTCTCTCTTTTTGGATCTCAATACAAAGTTCTCCCCCTCTCTTGTGGAGATCTATTCGATGTAATCTTATTTTTGCGGTGTTTTTGTTGAGACCGATGAATTGTGGGTTTATGATCAAGTTTATCTATGAAGAGTATTTGAATCTCCTCTGAATTCTTTTATGTATGATTGGTTATCTTTGCAAGTCTCTTCGAATTATCAGTTTGGTTTGGCCTACTAGATTGATCTTTCTTGCAATGGGAGAAGTGCTTAGCTTTGGGTTCAATCTTGCGGTGTCCTTTCCCAGTGACAGTTGGGGCAGCAAGGCACGTATTGTATTGTTGCCATCGAGGATAACAAGATGGGGTTTTCATCATATTGCATGAGTTTACCCCTCTACATCATGTCATCTTGCTTAAGGCGTTACTCTGTTCTTATGAACTTAATACTCTAGATGCATGCTGGATAGCGGTCGATGTGTGGTAATAGTAGTAGATGCAGGCAGGAGTCGGTCTACTTGTCTCGGACGTGATGCCTACATACATGATCATACCTAGATATTCTGATAACTATGCTCAATTCTGTCAATTGCTCAACAGTAATTCGTTCACCCGCCGTAAAATACTTATGCTCTCAAGAGAAGCCACTAGTGAAACCTATGGTCCCCGGGTCTATCTTCATCATATTAATCTTCTAATACTTTGTTATTTTCATTGCCTTTTATTTTACTTTTCATCTTTATCATAAAAATACCAAAAATATTATCTTATCATATCTATCAGATCTCACTCACGTAAGTGACCGTGTAGGGATTGGCAACCCCTTATCGCGTTGGTTGCGGGGATTTTTTTTGTGCAGGTGCGAGGGACTCGCACGTAGCCTCCTACTAGATTGATACCTTGGTTCTCAAAAACTAAGGGTAATACTCACGCTACTCTGCTGCATCACCCTTTCCTCTTCAAGGGAAAACCAATGCAAGTGCTCAAGAGGTAGCAGGGTGCCCCCTGCCTCTGTATATAAAGGAGGGGAGGGGGAGACCGGCCCTGTAGGGCGCACCAGGAGGAGGGAGTCCTAATAGGACTCCAAGTCCTAGTAGTATTCCACCTAGAGGAAAGGGGGAGAATGAAGGAAGAGGGGGAAGGGAAGGAAAGGGGGGCGCCGCCCCCTGATACGTCTCCAATGTATCTATAATTTTTTATTGCTCCATGCTATATTATATACTATTTTGGACATTATTGGGCTTTATTATCCACTTTTATATTATTTTTGGGGCTAAGCTATTAACCGGAGGCCTAGCCCAGAATTGCTGTTTTTTGCCTGTTTTAGGGTTTCGAAGAAAAGGAATATCAAACGGAGTCCAAACGGAATGAAATCTTCGGGAATGTTATTTTCTCAACGAACAAGACCAGTGAGACTTGGACCCTCCGTCAAGAAAGGAAACAGGAGGCCACGAGGTTGGGGGCGTGCCCACCCCCACCAGGCGCGCCCTCCACCCTCGTGGGCCCCCTGTTGCTCCACCGACGTACTCCTTCCTCCTATATATACCTACGTACCCCCAAACGAACAGATACGGAGCCAAAAACCTAATTCCACCGCCGCAACTTTCTGCATCCACGAGATCCCATCTTGGGGCCTGTTCTGGAGCTCCGCCGGAGGGGGCATCGATCATGGAGGGCTTCTACATCAACACCATAGCCTCTCCGATGAAGTGTGAGTAGTTTACCTCAGACCTACGGGTCCATAGTTAGTGGCTATATGGCTTCTTCTCTCTTTTTGGATCTCAATACAATGTTCTCCCCCTCTCTTGTGGAGATCTATTCTATGTAATCTTCTTTTTGCGGTGTGTTTATTGAGGCCGATGAATTTTGGGTTTATGATCAAGTCTATCTATGAATAATATTTGAATCTTCTCTGAATTCTTTTATGTATGATTGGTTATCTTTGCAAGTCTCTTCGAATTATCAGTTTGGTTTGGCCTACTAGATTGATCTTTCTTGCAATGGGAGAAGTGCTTAGCTTTGGGTTCAATCTTGCGGTGTCCTTTCCCGGTGATAGTAAGGGCAGCAAGGCACATATTATATTGTTGCCATCGAGGATAACAAGATGGGGTTTTCTTCATATTGCATGAGTCTATCCCTCTACATCATGTCATCTCGCTTAAGGCGTTACTCTGTTTTTAACGTAATACTCTAGATGCATGTTGGATAGCGGTCGATGAGTTGAGTAATAGTAGTAGTTGCAGGCATGAGTCGGTCTACTTGTCTCGGACGTGATGCCTATATACATGATCATACCTAGATATTCTCATAACTATGTTCAATTCTGTCAATTGCTCAACAGTAATTTGTTCTCCCACCGTAGAATACTTATGCTCTCGAGAGAAGCCACTAGTGAAACCTATGGCCCCCGGGTCTATCTTTATCATATTGATCTCCCACTACTTAGTTATTTCCTTTGCTATTTACTTTGCCTTTATTTTACTTTGAATCTTTATCATAAAAATACCAAAAATATTATCTTATCATATCTATCAGATCTCACTCTCGTAAGTGGCCTTATAGGGATTGACAACCCCTATTTGCGTTGGTTGCGAGGATTTATTTGTTTTGTGCAGGTACAAGGGACTCGCGCGTAGCCTCCTACTGGATTGATACCTTGGTTCTCAAAAACTGAGGGAAATAGTTACGCTACTTTGCTGCATCATCCCTTCCTCTTCGGGGAAAACCAACGCAGTGCTCAAGAGGTAGCAAGAAGGATTTCTGGCGCCGTTGCCGGGGACACTACAAAAAAAAGACACATCCGTGACATTTTGGGCTGAACGAATTTTTTTTCTATCATACATATGACACTTCTATGACGATAGTTGTGACAAAACCCGGTATCATCATAGATATGGTGGGCTCCTACTTCTGTGACAAAAAATTATGACAGAAAATGGGCTTTTCGTCCTGGGCGGGCCGGAGACGCAGCTGCATGACATTCTTTGGGCCGTCCATGACGGAAAAAACCCGTGGTAGAAGCGAGGGGGTGGAAAATTTCGGGGAGTTCCCGGTTACGGTGGGAGGTCGGGGGCCGAGCGATGCGCGTTTCTCTTGTACACGTACGCGCGTGTGTGCGAGGCGTTGGCTCTAACTGAACCCGAGCGAGGCGTTGGGCTCTAACTGAACCCGAGCGATTGCATTGCAGGGTACGCGTTACTAAACCTGAGCGATCGATCGATGGCTATTAACTGAACCCGATCGAGCGATTCCTTCACTACTGCTGCTAACTAAAGCCGATCAATGATGCCTCTCGGATGAACAGTGAGCGTTGCGGGGGGTTTGGATGAATAGTGAGCAGTGGCGTTGCCTCTGGATGAACAGGACCCCGTGGTGTGGTGGAGGGCTGGATGAACAGTAGACGGTGGAGGGGTGCCCGTGGAGGGGTGGTTGAACAGGACCCCGTGGTGTGGAGGGCTGGATGAACAGTAGACGGTGTAGGGGTGGTTGAACAGTAGCCGGTCGAGTAGCGCGCGGTGGAGGCTGGATGAACAGGAGCCCGTGAAGGCTGGAGGAGGTCGACGGTAGCCCGTGGAGGCTGGAGGAGGTCGATGGTGGAGATGAACAGTATCCCATGGAGTTCTGTTTTGCGGTACGCCACACCCCTCCCGATGAACAGGACCCCCGTTTCGACCGTAGGAGGTCCGTTTCGTCCGTTTTGCGGTACGCCACACCCCTCCCGATCAACAGGACCCACGTTTCGACCGTAGGAGGTCCGTTTCCTCCGTTTTGCGGTACGCCAGACCCCTCCCGATCAACAGGACCCAGTTCAGGCCTCGTTTCCATCGCCTGTTCCATCCAAGCCCTCCCGATGAACAGGACCACGCATTCCGTTCTGACCCAGCCGGTTGGCTCCCACGCATTTCGTTGCCTCCCGATGAACACGACGCATTCCGTTGCCTCCCCATGAACATGACGCATTCCGTTACCTCCCCATGAACACGAGCATTCCTTTGCCTCCCCATGAACACGACGCATTTCGTTGCCTCCCCAAGAACACGACGACGACACTGTTTCTCTGTTCCGACCCAGCCATGTACACAAGCCCTGGCCGGACGTATGCGCGAGTAGGCGTTCGAGACCCCGCCCGTATGTACACATATGTGGCCGTATTTTCTTTCTTGCACCCTGGCCGCTGTACGTACGTGTACATGCTACGTGCGCCCCTCTACTACGACACGTACGCGCCTCTACTACGACACGCGCACGCCTCTACATCCACCAGTATATATGTACGTACATGTTCGCGACCAGAATGACAACGCTACGTACGCTTCGACTAGGTGGGTCCCGACTGTCAGGCACTTCCTTGCGTGCGAAGATGTAGCTGGTGGGTCCCAGCAGTCAAGGGGCGAATCGTTTTTTTTGCCCGGACGCACTTCCTTGCGTGCGAAGATGTAGCTGGTGGGTCCCAGCAGTCAGGGGGGCGAATCATTGTTTTTTTGCCCGGACGCACTTCCTTGCGTGCGAAGATGTAGCTGGTGGGTCCCAGCAGTCAGGGGGAAATGTTTTTTTCATGAAATACGGTGGCCCGTCCGGTGGGTACCCACTATCAGGTGGAGGAATCATTATTTTGCGCGTAATAAGGAGGCACTTCCTTGCTGCGGCCGTGGACCCAGCTGCCAGCCTCTCCACGTACAGTCCACATCCGATGGAAGTCGTTCCTTGACCATGTTGACCATGCTGCGCCGAGAGCACCACGGCGGTGGACAACAGCGAGGACTAGGAAGGGGACGACTCGGAGCCGGGGAAGATGCAACAGTGGATGCCCACGCGAAGAGGAGTACGAGGGTTCATTGGTTCGGCTGCAGTGTGAGGCTACTGTCGCCGCAGAATAACAGGGGTGTGGGTGAGTAGAGGGATGGCCTGGCCAGCGGTGGGAGTAGTAGGGGCGGTGAGGCCTCCGCGGCATCACAGCCGCCCACGGGAGGCAGGAGCACGCGGCACGACCAACGTTGGTTTGGGTGGCTGGAGCAAGAAGACCGGAGGTTGAAGAAGCACTACGGCCATTGGATGAACATCGTACGGTAACAGGAGCTAGAATCGTTCATATTGACTAAGTTGACAAAGCCCTCCGTCCCCATCAACTTGGTAGGCCCACAAGTCAGCCTCCCACTATGCTGGGTTCCAGCTGGCAGGGGGAATATTCATTTTTTTGTGCGTAATATGGAGGCACTTCCTTGCATGCGAAGATAGCTTGTGGGTCCGACATGTCAGCGGGGGGCACGTTATTTTCGTGAAATACAGAGGCCCTTCCGGTGGGTCCCAGTTGTCAGGTGGAGGAATCATTATTTTGCCGTAATAAGGACGCATTTCCTTGTGTGCGGTCGTGGACCCAGCTGTCAGCCTCTCCACGCACAGTCTACTTTCGATGGTGTCATTCGTTGACCATGTTGACCACGCCGCACTGAGCGCATCCAAGGTGGTGGACGACGGCGAGGCCCCGGACAGCAACGAGCCGGAGATGGGAAGACGCGGGAGTAGAGTCGCAGACGGAGAGGTGTACGAGGGTTAACTGGTTCTAGTGCGGTGTGGTTCGGCAGTCGGTGGAGAAGAACAGGAGGTGTGGAGGGGTGGAGGGATGGCCTGGCCAACGGTGGAGTAGCGCTTCATAGTGAAGTGTGCTAAGAAGAGCTGCTAGCAGCAGGAGGTGGGAGGTGGTCCCGACGGCGCTGGAGGAAGAAGACGAGAGATTGAAGATGGATGCCGGTCGTTGGATGTAAATCCAACGGCTAACATATCAGAATCATTTGTTGACTAAATTGACAACAACTTGCGTTGGCTTCGACCAATTGGCCCACATTTCATCCTCCAAAAATGTGGCACGTATTCAACCCATTTTTTCAGAATTTACTGTCTTTTTTTTGCGCGGTAGAATTTACAGTCAATTTGATCTTTTTTTGAATTACAGCCATTAGCTGGGCTGGGTGAACAAATAATGTAGCGTCCATGCGGCCCATTTATTTTATTTCCGAAAAAATTACAGGCCATTTGCACTTTCTCGAAATACAAGATTTTGCTGGGCTGATTCTAATTATAATGTTGGGTTGGGCCAGCAATGTTATCAAAAAATAAAAAGGGGCTGAGCATTTTGTTATAAATATATTTAAATTGTAGCGACCTGCCCGAATGGATCACGTCTACTGTGCTACGGTGTCATCCCTGGATCAGTAATGCTGACACCACACAGTACATCGAGGTTTTATAGCAGAGTTGCAATCACACACTTATTACATCGATATCTCAAAAAGAACTTATTACACTGAATATGGCTTAAGGCCATATAATAAAAATAACAACGGAAGACTTGGAAGATAAATGGGTCCATCAACTCTAGCGACATCACTGAGTATAGGGCCACGATCTAAACGCACCTCAATCGTCGTCTGAAAAGTCTGCAACATTAACGTTGCAGCCCGAAAACGGGTCAGCACATGGAATATGCTGGCAATGTAACACATAGAGAATAATGGAATGAAACGGCTATACTATATGCACATATGGCTGGTGGAAAGCTCTATGGTTACAGTTTTGCGTAAAGCGAATTTTTCCCTACTGCAAAGGAATACATTTATTTAACTATCATGGTGGTTGTGAAACATTGAGAATGGTTGACAGCATTCTCAATCCCAATTAAAAATAATTAAAACCCAACAACATTAATTAGAAGTAACATGTTGAGATTCACAATGATATTCAAGTACTAGATACTCAAGTTTTCCATAACCGGGGACACGGCTAATCATGATTAGTTTGTACACTCTGCAGAGGTTTGCGCACTTTTCCCCACAAGACTCGATCGCCTCCGTTTGTTTTCTCGCACTACATGGTGTTTGAGAAGACGGATGACCGAGACACAGTCTTTCAGAAGCGCTAGCACCTTACATGTGGGGTAGACCGTACCACCTACAACCCCTACATCTGCTAGTCCACCCCGTAAGAGTTCGCACAACTTAGTCAACTATGCCAGAGCCCATAATGGCTTGTGGCTGCACACGGAAGTTTCTAGCATGAAAGATCTTATGATCCCTTTGAGCCTGGGTGGCGGTCCAAAAAAACAGGCAAGTCCTGATAGACATCAGGTGCCTCAATCCACCCAGATGTGTGTTTAAGTTGCCACCTTAGATAAACCTTTTAAAATTATCAACTCACATCTATAATGGATATCACTCACC
Source organism: Triticum urartu (assembly GCF_003073215.2). Taxonomy (NCBI): domain Eukaryota; kingdom Viridiplantae; phylum Streptophyta; class Magnoliopsida; order Poales; family Poaceae; genus Triticum; species Triticum urartu. The sequence goes on from NC_053024.1 coordinate 492,770,326, forward strand.
CAATCCACGTCTACTAGCATAGCATGGCATAATAATAAGCAAACGTAGAAGTAACTCCCAAAGGTTTCATAATAATACAGGTAATAGGTACTACCTCATCTACTTCCCTTCCCACAATTCAATTAGATCCTAATCATGCAATGTGTGAGGATTGATCTAATGCAATAAAACATGGGTTGTAGAAAAGGTATGATCAAAGTGTTACTTGCCTTGCTGATGATCCGCGAGTCCTAGGGTTTCGAAGTAACAAGCGGCGCAATCCGGGTAATCTATCGCAGACAAACAACAAGCATACAATAAGTACTCATCTAATGCACAGGTAAAACTCAAAAAAGAGAACGAACCAGAAAGTTCAATTTAAGAACTCCGGTTGCAAAGAAAGAACGAACCGAACAAAGAAACGGAAAACAAACGGCGGAAGAAAACAACTCGGTTCTAGCAAGTTGAAACTAGGTCAAATTTTTATCGGGGCAAAAGCTTGTTCAAGTTGATTAGACGGAACGGCGGTTTCGAGACGAAACTCCAGGCACTTGAATCACCTGATTCCGATAAACGAGCGAAAAGAAAAACTAGAAAGAAGATCGGATCTAAGATCGCGATCGCGGAATAAATCCGACGAAAAGAAAAAGAAGAACGGTTAAACGAACGGACGTCGTTAACCTAGAAGAATCCGGTGATCACGTTCGTTAGGACGAACGGTCCGGCGAACGGTCCAAAGGCAACTAAATCGGAGAAGAAAACGAATCCGATCTAGGGTTTCGGAGAAGAAAACCGAACGAAAAACCGATCTAGAAAACCGGAACGGTTTAGAGAAGAAAAGAATCGGAACGATTAGAAGAAAACGATCCGAGAAAAAGAATAGATGTAGCGCGGGGCTACCTCCGGCGAGGTCTCCGGCGAGGGGCTCCGGGGCAAGGTGCGGCGGCGGCGCGGGTGAGGCGGCGGCTTAGGGCGGCGCGCGGGTGTGGCGGAGCTCTAGGCTTTGGGTTTGATGATTTAGAGGGGGGGTGCTTGGGTATTTATATTGGGGAGGGGAGGGGTTTACTTGGGGTAGAGGGCAAGGAATTAGACTAGGAATAGGAAAGAATATACGGAGTAGGACTAGGAATAACGAAACAAAGGAAAAAGGGGCAAGGGCTACCCTAGAATCCTAAAAGGATTCGTAGAGCAAGAGGCGGCGGCGCCGGCTCCCTGGCGCCTGGCGCTAGGCGCGCGGTGGCCTTCGGCCCGGCTGGGCCTTGGCCTGGCCGGCCTGCTCCAGTTTTTTTTTATAAATAAACGGTTCAGCGCGCAGAAAAAAAAACAAAAAGAGATCTAAACGAACTCCGAAAAATCTAAAGTAAATTTTCCCCGACTCCTAAAAATGAGCCGAACAAAATGAACTTTTCTCCGGACCTAAAATGCAATTTTTGAAAACGCGCATTTTTCCCTATCCAAATAAAATGCAAATAAAACTCCGGCAAACAAAAATTGATCTATTTATTAAATCTTCATTTTCCTAAATTTTGGGAAAGTCATATTATTCCCTCTCTCATATTTTGACACCGGAAAATTTATTGAAGATAAAACAAATAAATCAAACGATCCTCTTTTCAAAATTTGAGAAACTCTCAAGTATGAAAATAACGAAATCTCCAACTCTCTCCGGAGGTCCTTGAGTTGCATGAAATTTCTAGGATCGGCCAAGATGCAAGAAAATATGTTATGCATGATGATCTAGTGTATAACATTCCAAATTGAAAATTTGGGATGTTACATAAATAATAAGTGATATTATTACATTCATCCTTAAATCTTACCAAGCTTTTGTACACAATCACTAGGATTTTCGTGCCAAAACAATCCAGGATTTTATTTGTTAAGAAATTATTTTTATAAGTTAATAAGATGTGGGATATTGTTTTCTTACATATGTAAGTATCTGTTAAATATATGATGACAATAAAAATAATATATAATAACATATAATAATTTTTTTTAGAAAAACAGGGAGCATCTCCCCGGTCCATTGCTGAGAACGAAACCACAACATATTCTGATACAGCAGCTCAAAGAGCAGTTCGAAAGCAAAGGTAGAAAAGCTACAAACTAGGGGGGTGGATGAACAGGTTCTCTGAATAACACAAATCACCCGAGCGGTGCCAAAGGCAGAGCGGATAGAGCACTCAAATGACACAAGGAGGGTCCAATGAAGCCTTCATGGTCTTCAGCCGAGGGGGCGTGTCAGCCTGCGGCGACTAGTAAGCAAGCGGAGACACCGGGCTGGAAGGCGTAGCATGGTGGATGTCCCTCTTTTTCGGCGCCAGGTGCCCATCATCTTCATCGGAGATCTTGAGACGAGCCCACGGGTCCAACCCCAGAGCAGGCCGATCCTTGTTCAGCCACAACTGATCGCCAACGGTTTCTGGAGGGATCTTGTTAGGGTTTCCACGAAGCTCATCAACTTGTCCTTGTCCGATCCGGAGGAGAGAATCGCCCAGTTCCTCACCATGTTCCTGATCAACCTCAAGACCTGCGGAATGGAAATCCAGGAGGTGTTACTGAAAATCATAGCATTTCTATATTTCCAGAGGCACCAAAGGACAACTGAGCTAACAGTATTTAAAACCGAGCAATTTTTTGTAGCAATCCAGAATCTGGCGACAGATTCGAAGGATGAGCCAATCTGACTAGAGAAATGTTCCTCAATGTGGGCCCAGAGATGTTTAGCAACTATACATTCAAAAAATAGGTGAGAACAAGACTCTTGTTTCAAGCAGCAAACACAATCAAGGGGTTTGATGATATGTCTCTTCCTAAGGTTATCCCTAGTCATCAATTTGTTTTTGGAGAGAAGACAGAGAAATACATGAAATTTAGGGGGAACTCTCAATTTCCAGACAGCAGGGATAAACACGGGTTGAACCCCTCTAAAGTTGATAACATGATAGAGGGAGCTAGAGGAATACTTCCCCTTATTGTCCAGCTGCCAAATCAGGGCATCCGGCTCGGCAGTAAAGGTAATGCTTTTGGCAATTTCCTCCAACTGGAACCATTGTTCCATGAGACTATCATGAAAGTTCCTTCTAAAAGAGAGTTTTAGGCATTGAACGGCCCAAACTTCATTGACACTTTTGTTAATCTCATTGCAGACGGAGTAAATAGGCCAAAATTGGACTGCTAGGGGGGATGTGCCAAACTAAGTATCTTCCCAGAACCTGGTTCTGCTCCCATCCCCTATGTTCCATCTGTAGCCAAATTTCACAGCATGTATAATTGATTTTAATCCTTTCCAGAATCTAGATTTCTTAGGGTTGGAGGAAGGGACAAAAATATTAGGTTTATTTCCTAGGTATTTATGGGCAATAAGAAGCTTCCGGGGTTTCAGGTCTTCCTCATAGAATCTTTTAATCCAAGACCCTAGAAGACAGATGTTAGTTTATTAGAGGTTAGGTATGCCTAGGCCTCCAAAATCTTTTTTCAAGAGACTAGGGCCCAATTAGCAAGGTGTAGCTTCCTATTTACCTCAAAATCATTCCACAAGGAATGAGACATCTGAGAATTGATGAGGTTCACTGCCCATTTAGGGAACTTGAAGAAGGAGAGGAGATGCACTGGAATGCTAGCCAAACAAGCTTGTATGAGGATCAATCTACCTCTGTAAGAGAGAAGTTTGCCCCTCCACCCAGCAATCCTTTTAATGATTTTATCCAGAAGGGGTTGGATATCCTCTCTCCTCAGTTTATCATAGTGGAGAGGGATACCTAGGTACTTAATGTGGAATTTACCTTTATTACAGACTAGAATAGAGAGGAAGTCAGCTAACTCCTGATCATCCATGTTGATAGGGATGAGTTCACTTTTAGAGTAGTTGATTCTCATGCCTAAGACTTATTCAAAATAGGTTAGAATAGTTTTCAGATTGCTAGCATGTGTGGAGTCATTGTCTAAGAAAAGGATGATATCATCTACATATTGAAGGCAGATGATGCCACTAGGGCAGACCTCAGGACAGAGCCCTGCAATCAGACTATGATCAGCAGCTTTGCTCAGCATTTTAGTAAGAACATCCACTACTAAATTAAACAAAAGTGGGGAGATGGGGTCACCTTGCCTAAGGACTTTACCAGCAAGGAAAAAATCACTTTCACAGTTATTTAACTTGACCCCAAAAGACCCCCCATGAGTAAGTTGCTGGATCCAACTAGTCCATTTACCCCCAAAACCTCTAAGATCTAGGACTTTCATAAGGAAATCAAGGTCAACTTTACCGAAGGCAGTCTAAACTAGAACTACCATCTAGAGAAAAATTCTCACAAACAGAGCCTTCAGATCTGTTTTGGTGAGGGTAAATAAAGGTAGAGCATTCAATGCCATCATTAAGAGAAGTAACATCTACACCAATTTTAGAAGCAATGGCATTGAAGGAAGGATCATTAAACTTGGAGAAGGAAATGTGTTTCATACACTGGGGTTTTTGCACTTCCAGGTTCTGAACCTCTTTAAGCTGTTGAGCCTTTTCAATAATGGTTCTCTTGTCACCAGCTACCCTGGCACTGGTTCTGGTGGCTTGAACAGGACCCCATCTGGGAAGGTGCTTCTCCTTAGGAAGGGCAGGGAAGTCAGAGTTGTATTTTGAGTCCAAATTGTCTGGGAGTTTAGTTGTTTCAACAAGTGCCTCTTGATCCTCTTGTAGATCTACATAACCTTCTAATTCCATCAGATCATCATCTTCCAGGAGCTCCATTTCCCTGAGGAGGTTGAATCCATCAGTTTCATCAAGCACAGAATTCAAGATCTTTTCCTGGATGCTGAGCTGAGGAGTGTATGGAGAATCAGGGAGGTGTGTCTTGAGGACTGAAGTGGGTGTAATTTCTCCAAGCATCTAATTGTGGCCAAAATACTGTCCTCTGATGTTAGGCGGCCCAGAATTGGCAGCAGGCCCTTTATCTAATTCAGATCTAGAGCTCCTGTTAGATTCAGCATCTTCAGTAAGATTGGTACCAGTTTTAGCTGGAGAGACACATGTACCAGCAGAGAGGTCGGTGGGGGTGCCAGTTTCAGTGGGGGTTAAGGACTCCACCTCAATGAGTAGCCTGTAGATTTTGTTCCCAACTCCAAAAAGCCTTTCAGCAGGGATTTTGGAGGGATCTTTACATAAGATTTTGACCCTAATAGTTTCATAGAATGACTTGAAATTATGCTGCCAATCCACATCCAGTAAGACCCCCAGAGTGGAAGTGATTTGATGCAGCATAGTCCAGTCACACCACTTGGGGGTTAAATTTCCTGATCTTGATCCAAGTTTCCTGGAGGTCCTCTTCAGCCTCAATCCTGCCTTTCCAGACTTCAACATTGACTACAACATTGTCTTTTTGAGACCAAAACAGGGGTATCCAGCAACTTGAACTACATCTATTTCAGGAGGGAATTTGACCAAGAATGTCCACTCATCTAGGGCATTGATTGGCCAGGGCCAGTTGGTTTTGTAAATGTCTGCAAACTCAGTGGCAAGTTCCTACTTGGTCACTTCACCAGCTTCTACCAAAACAATCCCCACATTCTTCAGGGAGCCATGATACCGAGCATTTTCATCAGGTGGGTCTATGTGGTAGAACCCTAATCCTGGAGAAACACTTCCAACATATCTAGCAGAACTATGGGTTTTCCTTCTGACAGGGCAATTCTCAACTTTATGGGTAACCATTTTGCAGATAAAACAACTCTTGGGCTTGACACACTTTATCCAAATGATACCCTAGTTCCCCACAGTTGTAGTAGATCACCTCAAAGTATGCCATAAGGCCCGAAGCAGGGGCATGAGCAGTTTTCTAGATGTCGTGTCTCTTCTTTTGCTGATTCTTGCCTTGAGATTTCCCACTGATCTGAGAGTCAGAACCACCAGCAGATTGATCTTGGGCAATTACAGGAGCCTGCCCAGATTGTGCCCCCATTTGGGGCGGAGGTGGGTCGTACCACTGCCCAACCGGCGCTCCCCCCATTATGATAGGGGAAATTCATCGGAGTTCCTGATTCCTTCTCATCCTCTAGCCAGATGTTGTCTCTCAGGAAGCAGAAATAACCACCAGACAGCTCAATTGAAGCAGATTGCAAGCCTAATTTCAATCTTCTGCAGGTTTGGGGGAGAGGTAAGGTAGGGGATCCACCTGCTCCTGCTCTGCTGGCGTGCTCGTGGGCATGAGTCCAGTCAAGCATTCCCATCTCGCAGCATGGCGTGGATCTCCTGAATTCATTTCTCCTTTCGCCCATCGAACGAACGCAATCGGCGGCTCCCTGGGGTGGGGCATCATGTGCTTCTCCGAGAAATATCCTTCGAAGTAGATCCGCAGGGCTAGATTCAGCAACTCCCAATCCACATGATCCTTGCACATCCGAGCATACCAGCGCGAGTGAGAGAACGTATTCGGTCCCTCCTTGGCTTCCTCCCTTGCAGCTTCCTCCTATGCTTCCATCCATTCGCGCGTGCACTGGGTCCAGGAGAGAGCGTCGTCGCGGATCCGCATCGCCCGCTCCCTCCATCTCCTCCCTTGAGTCTCCCGTAGTACCGCCAGCGTGACGGAGTTGAGCGGCTGGAGCATCCGCGGGAAGGATTTGTAGACATGTGGGAGATGCATCTTGTACATCTTCCTGTCTTCCAGCCATTCCCCCGTGGATATGGCCGGCGACTCCATGGGGCGCACGAGTGAACTTGCTGAGGGGGGCAGGCGCACCCGGAGTCAGGAGGCGGGGGGTGGCGGCGAGATCTATGGCGGCGGCGAGGGTGGAGGTAGTGGCGGGGGCGGCGGCGAGGGTTGGAGGTGGTGGCGGGGGCGAAGGGGATCACAAGAGCGGTCATCTGTTTGCCAATTATGTGAACTAAACAGTCAACATATAAAATAATTTAAATATATATAATATAGTTAGAAGGGAAACATAAGTTGGACCTGGCGTTCCTATTCTTATATAGAAAAATAGAATAGACCTCTGCATTTTTTTCAAAAAAAATTACATAAATTGGGCTGCCAAAAATAAAACCTCAGATGGGAGGTCCATAGGCCGACCGATACATGACGACCCTAAGAAAATACAAACAAGCTTATGGACCTCCCATCCGAGGTCGTGGGCTACTTATATAGAAAAATAGAACAGACCTCTGTGTTTTCTTCAAAAAAATACATAAATTGGGCTGCCAAAAATAAAACCTTGGATGGGAGGTCCATAGGCCGGTCGATACATGACGGCCCTATCATATGAAGATGTGCTATGCATGAATGTTGATCAGCATGATGTTAACTGGCTGGTAGTTCCATTTTTGACCATGAATAAAACTTCCAACATGATGTAACCCAGTTTGAAAAGGTCGTGTTAATATAAATGCTCTGCCTCTGAAAGTTGCAGTTTCTTATCTGAAACTGAACTTGCAGTTTCTTATCTCAAACTGAAACTTGCAGTTTCTTCTCTGAGAATCACATTGTCTGCACTTTTATACTCCTATGAAACTACATTTTTAAGTTCTAAAAATAGATATCTAGAATTCATAAAATACTTCATATGCTCAATACTGCAAATTTGAAATTCAAAAGACATTCATATCTGAAAGTACTCTCAAAATACACAACACAAAACACAATTCACAACCTGCAAATACTAACAACCCTAAGCTCCTCCTGACAATTCACAACCTGCCCGACTATTGGGCTGGGGGAGCAGCCCCCTTGTATTCCTTGGCGGCAGACAGCCGCCCCGTGAGACGATGTGAACGGCGAGGGAGACGATGGCGGGGAAGCGTCGTCGGGCCAACTGCTTTTCTCATCTTGCAGTTGGGTTCGGTCGACGAAGACTCTACCGGCTCACTCTGGCAGGACACCCTCACAAACGGCACCCTGTAGATGCTCGATCCTTCAATCGCTGGTGGATGCTCCATCTGGGATTGATACTCCCACCACCGCTCCCTCACGATCGGATTCGGTGAATCTGTTTGCTCCATGACCCAGAGGAGTAACTCTATGTACTCTCACGCGACTCCCTCCGGGAGTATCGCCGCCTTTTGCTCTGTTGCAGACATTTGGCCATGGATGTCGCCGTCGCCACTAGTTGGTCCTTATTGTCAAACCAAGACTGCATCTCCAACATCCTAGCTAGCTTCACAGGGTCGCCGTCTGCGATCCTCATGTATCGGTTGTACTCCTCCATCGATCTACTTCTCCACAGCACCTTCACTCGCCGGCGGTGGTTTTTGAATGGAAGAGGAGAAGAGCAGTGTTGGTTTTGGATTAGAACGGGAGAGAAGCGACGCTGGTTTTGAACTGGAACGGGAGAGGAGGGGCGGTGGTTTTGAAATGGAAGAGGAGAGGAGCGGCGCTGTATTTAGATTGCAACAGGAGAGGAGCGGTGGTGGTTTAAGAGGAGAAGAGCGGAAGAGCGGCGCTGGTCTTGGAAGTATTTTTTTGTTGTTTTTCGTATTTTGGATCAAAGTTTGACCACGTACTGTATTTGACAAGCAAAATGTGAATGCATGTCACCAAAAATTGTATCGTTTGGTTCGTATCTGAATGTACTTTCGAATTATATTACTTTTGCAACGTATAACATATATTTTATGTGCGAAAATCATGATCAATTATGACCCAGAATAAAAGGGAGACTAGTTAATGTGGGGTCGCTTTCTTAATTGAAGGGTAAATTGATTTTGATTTTGATCCAGTCACAGCGCGCCGGTGCTCTCGTCCAATCCTAAATCGTTGCTGCACGCTCCTCTCCCTCTTATCCATTGCAAAACCACCGAATCTCCTCTCCATCATCTCCATTCCAAAACCACCATCTCGCCTCTCCCTCTTCTGATCTTCTCCATTGCAAAACCACCTCCTCTCCTCTCCATCATCTACATTCCAAAACCACCGTCTCGCCTCTCCCTCTTCTCTATTGCAAGACCATAGTCTCACCTCCGTTTTCTAGACGCTTTGCTCCATGGCGCGGGCGCAATCCATGGATACAAAATTAGTATAGTGTATACTATTTAAAAGTCGAGGGCGGGGCTTTTCCTGCGCGGTAGGCGGCGGGGCAGTTCCGCCTAGTCGGTTCGACAGAGACGCGAGAAGATGAGAGTAGGCTGCTGCAACCGTAGGGCTGTGTGATTTGATAGCGAGTTACTGCTGGACAGGTGGGGTCCCGTGATTTGACTTGCCATTATCATTTTAATTGCGGCGCTATGACCAGCGTGAGTCTCCCGATTCCTGACCACCTCCATGCAGGTGCCTCTCCCAATGCTCCACCATGTAGTAGAGGTTGGTTCTTGCATGAGAGCCCACTTCTCCACTTTTTCATTGCCTCTCTTTCCTCCACATATGCAAAAATGCCATGTAAAGCGCACTATTGTACTTACTTTTACTTGCTCCTACAGGTGCTTAAGCTTGCCACATAGGCATAAAGTCTGATGTGGCAAGTTAATCAAGAAGAGAGAGACTAGTTTGGTGACCCAAGGAAGAAACGGTGCTAAGCGCATGTACCTAGGTGAAAAGACAATTTTGAGTCTATAGATAATTAAATGAAGCAAACTTAGCAACACCATTTCATTGGAAGAGGTCACTCCTTGGCAAATGCAATAAATACTAGTACTCCCTGTGTCCCATAATATAAGAACGTTTTTGGCACTACACTAGTGTCAAAAACATTCTTATATTATGGGACGGAGGGAGTACGAAGAAAGAGATAGAGAGGAGTAAAAAAAATACACTTATAGCCAACCTTATAGCCAACCTTGTTGTAGTATGAGTGACTAAGTGATGACTATGTATGACATGCCAACATCAGATAGCCTAACGCACCGTGTTAAATCTCCAAGGGCGCGACCGCGCGAGCGATGCGATGGTCGTGGCAGGCGCGACCATGATACGGGCTGCTGGCAGCCCTTGGATCTGAGATCAAACGGTCGCATGCTAAGTTGCTGAAAATTTGCAGAATAACCCTCCAGGATAGGATATTCACCCATAGGTCTAGAATCACGCCATGCAACCGTTCGATCTCAGATCCAAGGGCTCTTGGAAGCCCGTATCATGGGAGAATGGAAAGCCACTACCCTGTCGTTCGCACACTGGCAGTTCACTCCTACTCGTCCCCGCACGTCCTTCAATACTATGGCGGTTCGCTCCTAGTCGTCCCGTCCATTCACATTACGGCAGTTCCACTAATCCTAACCCTCCTCCCAAATCCATGGCGTCCCAAATCTCCATGATCGGCGGTGAGTACAAGGTTAGAAACATCACCGGCGATGAGTTCGACGTCATCTACACCCGTTCTTCCACGACGGTGAAAGGATGCCTTTCTCGCTTTAGACGCATGTTCGAAAACTCAGATGATGGGTGGGTCGCTGGGCTAGATGTTGAGTACACCACAGTCCTGGGACCAGAGAAGGATCTAAAGGACGAAGAGAGCAAGAAGCCCGCCGTGATCCAGGTTTGCGTACATAACGTTTGCTTGGTCTACCACATATGCCATGCCGATGTTGAGTGCCAGGATTTTAAGAACTTCCTCAAGGACAAAACAGTGAAATTCGTTACTGTAGACTTTAAGAACGACAGGTATGTCCTGCGTCGGATAGGTCTTGTTGTAGGCAACCCCTTCGACATCCAGAAGAATCGGCTGGTGTCCTCTCGTCGGCCTTCAATGCTGACCCTGGCAGGAGCCATGGTTCATCCTTCATACGGTAAACTAGAGAAACCTCCATACACGTTTCATCGTCATGCATGGCAGCAAAATGTACTAGATATAGACCACATCCACTACGCTGCAATGGATGGCTACCTTTGCTTCAATATCTACAAGGGTTGGATGAAGAACAACAGCCAAGTGTGCGGTTCAAGCAAAGAAGTATCGGCCAAGAGGAAGAGGGACAAGGACGAAGTCAAGGACGTGGACGAGGACTCCGAGTAAGGTGGCAGTGTCGTTGCTCATGGTGGTTCTAATGCAGTGTCTACCGGAATAGTTGCAAAGTTTAATTTCAGGTGTGCTTAATTTAATTTGAGGGGTGTGTTGTGCTGATCCCCCAGTAGAACTATGTTATGTTTCTTCTCGTTACTTTAACTCTTCAGTACGTACATACTAGTATTTCTTACATTTCATCTTTTAGTTGGTATAGTACTACCACTCGTTTCTTCACATTATATACGTACAATATATATGGCCAACATCATATAGCCAGCAGTTTAGTTGTCAAAGAATTTCAGGGTGCTTAGTTTTGTCAAAGAATTCCAGGATGCTTAGAGGGTGCTTGGATCCAAGGGACTTATTTTAGTCTGACTAAAAATAGTCTCTTTAAGAGGCTAAAGTTCCAAGCACCCCTGACTAAAGAGGGGCTAAAACTAGTCTTGAGACTAAATTTTTTTAGTCAGGGGTACCCCTACTAAAATGTGGATTAGTCCTATCTCTACTCATTTAACTCCACTCCTTTAACACAGGCGAGTTCTGGATTGGAGGGTTTGGAGGATAATAAATGCTCATTAACTTGATTTTAGCCTTTTTAGTATTTGGATCCCAGCATGGGTGAGGCTAGCATGTTTTGGTCCCACTACTTTTAGTCATGGGACTAAAACGTATCCAAGAACCCGCTTAGTTTTATTTGAGGGGTGAGTTGTGCTGGACACCATTATTGTGACTAGCCTTTTTAATAGTACTATATGCATAATTTGGTGACGAGCGCTCTCTATATGTACCACCTTTTTTTAATTTCAAGTTTTGCTCCATGGCGCAATCCATTGATACTACTGTTGTACAAAAGTATACATTTTTTAAAAGGCTAGAGGGCGGGGCAGTCTAGCTTGGTCGGTTTCACGAGAGGCGAGGGCCTTTGTGATTTGACGGCTCATTACTACTGGAAGGCGGGGCTTGTGATTTGACTGCTCGTATAAATGCGCCGAAGACCTGATCGAGGAGGAGCAAAGAACCGTGCGGTATACTCAAGTTTTCCACTGGAGTAGTACTGCGATGGAGGAGCACGAAACACGGCAGCCCAGTGCCATATGGCGATAAAAAATGATCTAATTTGCTAGTCATCTCATTGTTAGCATTGTTCTATTCATTCCCTCAAAAAAACATTGTTCTATTCATGCCTCGCAGAGAACATGACACATGCGGCGAAACACCCGAAGCAAAAGATGAAACACAGGAGCAAAAGAAGAAGGAAGATTATCACCCCAAATGATCTAATTCGCTGCGGAGTCGTAACTGCTTCTTCATCTCCTCCACGACCTCCATCTCCTTGCGCGTCTCCTCCGCCATCTTCTTCATTCTGTCCATGACGCGGGATTTCTCGACGCGAGCCTTCATCATCTGTTCCACGGCCGCATTACGTACCTTGACAATAGCCGGGTGCTCGATGCGGAGCTTCGCCAACTCCTCCTTCTGTTCCATGACGAGGTCCTGCAGCATCTTCATCGAGGAACTACTATTCTCATGCAGCTTCTTCTAGCCGGCGTTCTTCTCCTTCAACAGGTCGATCTCGTGGCAGAGCTTCGCCTTGTCCTCCTAAAGTCACAGGATTTCGCCAGTCACCTTCTTCTCCGAGGCAATGCTCTTCTTCAGCAGCATCACCAAGCCGGCGGTCAACTCCCCCTACTGATTGAGCTCAGCGGGCATGTCGTCGAGGCTCTCCTTCAGCAACTCCATCAAGCCTTGGATGAACTCCTTCTCCTTATTGAGGTGCTTATTGAGCTGATCAGGCATGCCGTCGAGGGATAACGACTCCAACTCCGCTGTCTCGGCATGTTCGCCTCCGCGGCTAGAGCGCTCCTGGGAGCCATCGCCTGCCCGTGAGAGATCTTTCGAGGTCTCTGCGTGGTGGTGAGCCCTCTTTTTTCCGCAGCCTTGGTTGCCGCTCCCTTGTTACGAGTAGTTCTCGACCTAGAGCTCTGCTCACCGGCCATTGCAACGACAGACGAAGAAGAAGCACTTATGAGGAGGAAAGGTAGAGTAATTTTTGGTTAGGTAGTTCCCCTTTTAATAACCTAAGTACTAGCACTAGTACTAATATCTGCATAGTGGGAACACGTTTAGGTTTGGTACATACTAGTAGGTGTGAGCAGGCTTTCGAATGTGATGGGAACAAGGTAAAGATTAATTGATGGTTTTGATTTCGAGGCCCGAAACGGCTCCCGATGAGTTTACCAGAACATAAATTTCAAGTACTACACTGCTCAAATGCGTAAATATTATATTACCATCAAAAATTGGCACAAATACGAAAGAGACCAATGGAAGTACTACTAGCAACCCACGATTTAACTACTCGCATGCGCGCAGTGGAGTAATAATGTCTTTCTTCTGCCCTCACGTCCACTCAATTTGCATGCGCTGTATTAATTGACCATCAATGAAGTGAGCGAATTTACACGCGTCAAATTATCACATGGGGTGGATCTTGGTACAAAATTGCGTCCGCCCGTGTACTCGTGTGTGCGTCCGAGGGAATGAGTGCGTGCGTGGCGTGCGTGCACATCTTCGCTTCGTGCATGTACCGCCAGTATGGCTCAGGGAGGACGAGTACATTCTTCTGGAACCAGCAGCACATCACTGTGATCAATCCACGCAAGGAGGTCGTGACAATGCCTCCACATGTGCCACGTGGCTTCATGAACTGTAAGAGAGACACTGTGTAGCGTGCCATTGGTATTCTAATTTACGTGTTTTGCACATACTCGAAGTACTAGTAGGGTACACGTGCATTGCACGCATCAGATTTTGCAACCAAATTATGAATAAATACCACACTATGGCATGTAAGCTCTGATTCATATATGCCTGATGTAGCCCTTCGTTTAATTATTATAGTTCATCTCATTCAAAATCAATTAGTTTTTATAAAAAAGCTAAGAACGCGGGAATAGGAAAAACACAGGATTATAGTGGAATGTCGTCTTGAATCCTACAGGATTGTACGAGTGTTTGATTGTGCATAGAAAAAACGCAGAATTCTTTCTCAAAGAGGTTTGAGTGGATGGGATGTTTCCTATGAAATCTAGTGCAAATGAATCATATGGAAAAATTCCTATGGTTTACAATCCTACGAATCAAACAACCAAGATAGGAAAAATTCCTAATGATTAGAATCCTCCAAAATTCCTTTGAGAATCTTTTGAATCAAAGAAGCCCTTAATCTATTTTATGATTCATGGAATTGTGCGTTGTAAAGCATAAAGTAAAAACAAATAATGGCAATTCAACTAGAAAAAAAGTTTGGGCAGTTATGATACAGAAGATTCTAGAACAAAAGAGAACCACTGTTGTTTTGAGGTTTGTGCATTATGCTTAAGTTCAACCATGGAGTCTGCTAGAATGTACATGTGGCAAAATCCGGTGGGGGCTAGAAGATGGTGCGAGGGGCTGAGTGGAGGGAGACTATGAAGGGATGTACAAGTGCGAGATCGATATTTAGAGAGAGGGGGCGAACACGTGCGCTGTTGCGCGCAGTGGCGGAGCCATGAAAAATAAATGAGCTAGGGGGCCAAGCATTTCTAATCCTTTACGAGGAGGGTCAATTCATGAACTTAAACCATTTTTAGCAGCAAGTATCTAATGATCACATTCTTATTAGCCTCGATATATAGTGATGTTAGGGGGGAGGGGGCAGGGCCCTTACTGCCTCCTGTCTTCGCCATTGTGCACGCGTCTGAGAGATGAAGCGGAAGGCATGGATGATGAGAGGGGGACGTTGGATATATAATTAATGTGGGTGTATTACCTATATATGTTAATCCTATATAGAGAGGTATAGATTGATCGATGTGAACGTGGGAAAGAGGGTGAGACCTCACTGGATATATCGATTGATCGGTTTGTGTGGAAAACTATGAAAGACCTAGCTATATACCCACATACATAGAGGAACATCGATCGTTGCGCATGCACGCATGACAGATAAAGAATGCCCGATATGATGGAGAGGGGGATGTGTGTGGGTGTGTGCCTTCATGGGAGACCGACCTGAAGAAAAAGATTGCATGCGTGCAATGGATAATGCCGACTGGTAGTGTGTGTGCATGCATGCACGAGAGGAATTTAGTGGTACAATTATAAAGAGAAGACTATTGTGTGGGTGTAAAAGAATAGGTGAGGTCATAATCAATGTAAAGTTGAATTCAAATATTTGAATAAGAGATCCTGATGTTTGAAACCCGTGCATGCATGAATATAACGGAGATCTGCACGGTGTGGTTTGGAAACGAGCATGTTGTAATGTATACACATTGAACAAGGTCAGACTGATTTGAATTTGAGATACCGATGGCAGACATCATTTGGCCACGTCGCATCCGTGCATGGACACACTATTCTAATTGGAGATGATGGGCGGCTTTCGCATCACATATTTATATCTATACCCCTATATATATTATATTGTGTGCGGGTAACTTTAACTTTGAAAGATGGTCATTGGATGAGGCGAACCCGATGGTCCAAAGATGGCAAATTTGAGCACTACTGGCCGTTGGATATCATCTAGATTCCACCAGATTTCGCCACATGTATAATCTAGAAGACTCCATGGTTGAACTTAAGCATAATGCAAAAACATCAAAACACAAGCACTTCTTATTTGTTCTAGAATCTTCCGTATCAGAATTGCCCAAATGTTTTTCTACATGATTTTCCATTATTTGTTTTTACTTTATGTCTTACGACGCACAATTCCATGAATCTTAAAATAGATTAGCTTTCTTATAAAAACTAGATGATTTTGAATGAAATGAACTATAAGAATTAAATGAACATCTACATCATGCATATATGACTCAAAGCCTGTATGCTATAATGTGGTATTTATTCATAATTTGGTTGCCAAATCTCATGCGTGCAATGCACGTGTACCTTACTCTAGTCTAAATGGTGTTTGTGTGTCTGTTGTGCGTGTTGAGGTGCAAATTGTCTATTTTTTTGGGTACATGTTAAGCTTGTTCTTCCAAAATTTCAAGCCGCGCCTTGTTAAGCCAAAAATTCAAGCTAGCGTCTCTGTCTATCGTGCTGCGAAACTCCCGCCTCTTCAACCCGCGCCTTGTTAGCCCGAAATATTTAAGATATATCTTTGTCTCGTTGTGCTCCGACAACTCCCTCCATCTCAACCCACGCCTTGCTATTCCGAAATTACAACGCGCGCGAAAACTCCCACCTCCTGTGAAATCCCGACACGCGAAATGCCCGTGGTACCCCTGAACCGAAAGAACCGCCTCAAATCGGTGGGGGTACTTTCGTAACTTACCCCACATTTCGGACAAGCGCGTCTCTAAGCCATGGTTCCCCACTGCCATCCCATCCGCCCACCCATTCGTACATCGAGGCCGCGAAAACCCGTGACGAAACCCCACACCCTGCTCCGTCCGCCACCCAGCCGGAGCCTCTTCCCCGACGATGTCGTCCACAGCAACACCTCGACGTCCCTCATCCACCGTACCGGATGAGGATCCGTCGTCGATCTCATCGACCCACCGGTTCAGCCACCCCGTCCTCCACCTCCAAGGAGCTACCCCGACGTTCCCCTCGTCTTTCGCGCCACCTCCATTCGCACACCGCTGTCTTCACCTGCACCACCGGAAGAGCATCATCATCACCGTTTCCTCGGATGAAGCTGCGGCCTAATCGGCGCCACCAAAGAGGTTGTACACTAATCTCCGCATTTTCTTCTTGATTCGATCTCACGGTGCTGCCGGCGCTCGATCCCGAGCCGACACGGCGTGGCTCCATCCACGGCGGCAGCGCCGGCCACTTCCTCCACGGCGTCGCTCCCTCGGTGGCGACGTCCACATTAGTAGGAGCTGCTGCTGCTTTAGCTCTCGCTCGCGCTGCTGCGCTGCTCTTACTCTCGGTCCCCTGCCTGGTCTGCTCTTGCTATTGCTCTTGCTCGCGCTGCTACTCTCGCTCTTGCTCTTGCTTGCGATGCTGCTCCGATTTAGCTACACTTCAGTCGACTGAATCGACTTTTGGGTCAGTCGATTTTCAGGGGGTGGGGGGCTCGCCGGGGTGAAGGAAGAACCAGCCGCAGCGGGGAGGGGGGCTCGCTGGAAAGGTACCCCACTATCTATCTTAGGGTTCAGGATGGGGGCGGTGGTCGCCGGCGGTGGCGGGGCGTTGGCGTGGTGGTGCCGTGGGGATCGCCGGAGAAGAAGCTCGGCACGGGGGGGCCTAGAGGGATGGCTGGGGCAGCGGCGGACCGGCGGTGGGGAGTGTTTTCGGGGTGGGCGGGGCGGCGCACCGCCGGCCGCGGACGGCGGGGGGCTGCTGTTTGGCCGGTGGTGGCTGGCGGCTCAGGGGGTGGAGGTTGAAGATGAACCGCAGGCCCTTGATTTCGTATCCAACGGCTGCAAAATCGACTGACCAGAGATGAAAAAGTTAGTCGACCGACGTGTAGCCTCACCTTGCTAGTGCATTCAGTTTCGACAGCAAAATTCAGTTTTGACAGCAAAACTCAGTTTCGACAGCAAAATTCAGTTTTGACAGTTAAGTTCAGTTTTGACAGTTAAGTTCAGTTTCAACAGTTAAATTCAGTTTCGACAGTTAAGTTCAGAGATGAGCGGTTGATGTATTTTACATCTAGAACTTTGTGGTTATGTATTTTATGTCATGTATTGGAGATGCTATTAGAATTCCACTCAGGTTAATGTTGTTCATTGTCTCTCTTGTCCTGCTTCAGCCTCGGCTCGTACAACTCACCAGAGCTGCTCCAATGACAAAACCCTCCATCACAGCGAAGTAGTACCTCGGGCTCCATCTCCAGACGCCTAAGATCTTCTTCCCCTCCTCCGACAGCCAAGTCAGCCGGAGCATCCTCACCGGCCAACCCAATCACGTTGAGATCGACATGGCTTCGCCAAAGAGGTTGTACACTTGTTGCATCTCTTTTTTACTCTACATGTTATATATATTGTCCACTGAGCACTCGTAGTAATGGGAAATACGTTTATTTTATCGTACTATATGACAAGCAGTGAGGTACCAGGCAACTTAGCTACCCATGATGGACTCTCTTGAACGCCATCATTATTTATCTCTGCGCGTTTAAGCTGTGCATTTGTCGATGGGCCTGGGAGTTGAGCTAGTATGGCAGTGGCCTGGGTCCAAAGTAATAGAAGTAGCACAAAAACATTTTTTAGTGTAGGATTTTCCTTGCTCAAGCCTGCCTACAAGAAATAGAATCGCCAGTGCTTGAAAGGAAAAGTGAATGAAAAACATCGGAATTGGAAAGTTTCCTATGGTACTACTTTTCATGAATTTGGTGCAAAGGAATGGAGCAAAGGAAAATTGTAGGATTTGTTCCTTTAGTGTCTCCTTGAAAGAAAAACCGTAGGAATTCTAATTTCCACTTCTCCTCCTTTTCATATTCCTATTCATCAAGCACAAGACTAAGAGATAGTAGCATAATAGCATTATAACCGTACATTTTCTTGTGGTTTGACTTAATCTCACCATGCTTTTTTGCATCATGTGATCTTCCAATTGTTGTGAATCAAACACCCAGATTGGCAGAAATCTTGTGTTTTTAAATTCTCTGTTTTGCACGTGCATTCCTATCCTATTCCTGTCTATTTCCTATCCCTGCATTGTTAGAATCCTCAAATTCAAACAAGCCCTTACTCAATTACTTCTGTTACACATATGTGTCAAAGAAAATCTTGTGTGGTTTGTCCTGCTCGTGTGGCGCTATGTTCCACCCCAGCTCAGCTGCTCCAACGATGGAAGGGTTCACCACAACAGGGATCCGCTCTCCAGACTATCTTTCGCCGCCTCAGATCTTGTTCCCCGCCGCCGGCAGCCACGACCACTTCATTACCATCATCAACTGAGCAGATGACCTTGAGGACTACACGGGTCCGCAAGAGAGGTCGCACTCTTCCGTGTCTGCTTATGTTATGCGTCTCTTAATATGATGACATGCTACATTATCGTCGTGTTCACCTATTAGACTCCGAGTCAGGTCCAAACTAATACTGAAACTTGAGTTTTTAAATGGTTGTGGGGTACATATTGGGGCATCAATCAGTACTATCTGTCTACTATCTGGTTAATCTCCGGTGTCTACTATGAGTTTCATGTTGGGTGCAAACAAACATTAAAGGAGCCATTATCTGTATTTTTTAACTAAAGCTATTATCTTCCTGCTATCATTGATTTTGGGTCTATCCATAGTTTGCTACCATCACTCTGGATTTGTGCATGCACTCCTTACATAATCTCACTATGTTTTATTCTTATGCATGCCAGTTATTGTACACAATGGAACTGGTCATGTAGAGCAAAAGAGACGAGCCTTGCGTGGCAATAAAATTTCATGCAGACGTCGTTCCATGGTGGGCGCAAAGGCAGCCCCCCTCCACCCATTTTGGATCGTAATTAAGAGGAAGATAACAGTTCTGAGGGGGGTTCAGAAGGAGAAGACCACTCCTATTTACCCCATGAGGTCTTCGCTCTAACTTGGCATGCTGATGTTGGTAATATCATGCATATGGTGCCTTGCATTGCTTACTGTATACATTCAAGATGTCATCTGCTTAGTTTAGACATGCTTTGTGTCAATGCCATCTGTTTAGTTTCTTTATCGTATATGTGAATCATGCAATGCCATCTTGTCTAGCCAGGCATCATATATGTGAATTTTGCAATGACACCGTGGTTAGCCAGTCATCTTATATGTGAATTATATCATGCCATCATTTTTTTTATTACGTGTTAAATTTGTCTACAATTTTAGTACATTCAATTACTCTTCCTGCGCATCAGCCATTCGGCACGGTCATGGAAAAATCTGGAGTGGAAACAAGGTCTTCAGAGCAGACAATGCTATATGACGAAGCGCATGTCTTGCTGGTTACCGATAGCTCCTCAGAGGAGGATTCAGAGACAGATGACCAGTCATATTTCCCCCCGAGGTGCATGCCCTAACTTGGCAGGGTTGTATTGCTCATATCGTGTGTATGGTATCGTGCATTGCTATGTCATTTGCTTAGTTTAGACATGCTTTGTGTGAATGCCACTTGTTTAGTTTCTAATTACCATATATGTGAATTATGCAATGCCATCTTGTTGCAAGACATTATATATGTGAATTATGCAATGTTATCTTGTTGCAAGGCACTATGTATGTGAATTATGCAATGCCATGCTGTTTAGGAAAGCGTCATATATGTGAATTATATCATGCCGTCCTTTTTTTGTATTTCTCATTGCTTTTGTCGACAATGTTTGTATATTCAACTGCTATTCCTGTGCATCAGCCATTTGGATTGGTGATGGAGAAATCTGGAGTGAAAACAAGGTCTTCAGAGCAGACAATGCTACCTACTGAAGCAGATATCTTGGTGGTTACAGATAGCTCTTCAGAGGAGGATTCAGAGGCAGATGACCAGTCCTATTATCCCCCTAAGGTGTATGCTCAAACTTGGCAGGGTTATATTACTCATATAATGCATATGTTGTATTGGAATGCTTAGTTTTTACATCATATACACAATATTGAATGCCATCTCTTTAGTTGACACATCATATATGTGATTGCCCTCTGCTCACTTCCTTAGTATATAAATCATATATTTGAATTATGTCATGCCATGATATTTACATAGACAGCATGTATCTGAATTATGGCATGCCAACCCATTTTCCAAAGACATAATATAGTTATATCATCTCATCCTATTTACATAGTCATCATATTTTAAATTATGTCATTCTATCCGTGAATTATATCATGCCATCATGTTTCCATCGACGGCATGTTTGTGATTTATGGCATGCCAACCACTTTAATAGACACATCGTATAGTTATATCATGTCATCCTGTTTACATAGTCATCATATTTTGAAGTATGTCATTCTATCCTATTTAGATAGCCATCATACATGTGAAATTGTGTCATGCTATCCTGTTTAATTAGCCATCATATATGTGAAATTATGGCCTGCTATTCTGTTTGCTTAGACAACATAAATGTGAATTATTTCATGCCCTGTTTTCTTCCCTACTATCCATTGCACCTGTCTATCTTACAATGTCTGTACATTCAATTACTTTTCTTGTTTATCAGCCATTTCAATTGGAGGGAGTGATGGCAGTATCTGCGGGAGTAAAAACACGGTCTTCAGAAAAGATCGTGCTACCTATCGATGCAGATAGAACCACTGTTGTACTTGCCCAAGAACCAGCCCCACCACACATAACCCACACTCATGCAGATTGTACCCCTACCCAGTTGGACAGAGAACCAGCTACACCCCTTCTAACCCCAACCCTAGAAGATTGACACCCAGTTCCCGTTGACACAGCACTGTCTCCACCACAGAGCACCCAAACACGAGAAGTTAGTAAGGCAACTGCAGTGCCCAAATCACGAGGACCACCACTCCGGACCCGAAGTCAACGCTTAAAGCAGGAGAAGAATTGTTCTCAGGTCAGGTTCCGTAGCTATGGTTCATACTACTTTGCTCTTGCATCACTGTATTTATTGATACCAACTAATTTCAAATTTGAAGGATGCAATTGAAACTCCAATGGCGCAACAGGTATGTATTAAACCTATTTGTTCAACGTGTTTGGCTGTTTGCTATTGTAACTTGCTCTATGTTGATTTCAGTTTCAATTGAATAAATAGTTATGTTCTCATGCCATGCACATTACAAGTGTTGTTATTGTTGTGTAGTTTCCCACACTTATATTCTATCTATGCTGCTTTGTCTTAAATAGATATGATTCGAACTGTATCTATCTTGATTTGGCAACATAAACTAGAATGATATAGACCATACAGTGACCATACTACATAGATATATGTTTGTTTCATGTTGTTATCCTATCCACCTTACTACTGAACCGGTTTACCAAAATGAGTTTCATATACTACATTGTAAACATGAGATGTGTTTGTTTGTTTCTCTTTTAGAACACGGATAAAATATTGGAGAAGAGTACCCTGTTATGCAATGGTAAAGGAAGTAATGTAGATAAGGTTCAAGATAGTGAGACATCCCTGTTGGTCTCCAAGAAAGCTGATAAAAACTATATTGAAGACACTGAGACAACCCCAAAGTCCTGTCTTGATGTAGTGTTCGAGTTACTGGCTACCACTACTGGCACCAGCTCTTCGAACTCGTTGCCTGAATCAGTTCGTCTTCTTGAGTCTCAACTTCAAGTTGAAAGACATCGATCAGATGTTATGCGACAAGAAGCCGAAGGACTGAGGAAGACCCTGCAGAATTCAGATGCATACTTTCTGGTGCAACAGCAAGCGCTGGAGGACTTAAGCGCCAAACAAGATAAAGTTAATAAGCTTGCTAAGCATCTTGCCAGCATTATGGGTACCCAGGATATTATTTCTTGAGCTCTTCTGAAGTGGTTTTAGTTCTCGACTTGTTTTGCTGCGACGTTTATATGCTGCTGTGCTCCATATATTTGCACTGGTGGCAAACTTTGATGCCCAGTGGATGTAATATGTGTAATAGCCGTGATAGCCTAGTGTAAGTTGCTTGCTTATTTATTTCCTTGTTGTCTTGTTTATTTGTTTGCTTGTAGTCAGTGCAGTTCTTTTTCTACGGTTTGCTAGTGGCTGCGATAACCTATTTTTTAAAACTAGGCTAGAATAACCATGGGCTAATATTTACTGTAGTGACACTGGGCCTCCTACGGGCCGTAGAAATAGTGGGCCTTCTACGGGCTGTATAAACAGTGGGCCTTCTATGGGTCGTATAAACAGTGGGCCTTCTACGGGCCGTAGAAACAATGGGCCTTCTACGGGCCGTAGAAACAATGGGCCTTCTACGGGGCGTATCATCGATGGGCCTTATACGGGCCGTATGATCGATTGGCCAAACATGGGCCAAACAGACCGCATTCTGGCCGTAAACGGGCTAGAGTTGGAATCGTCCGTTCATGGGTCGACCATAATGGGCCATCGTTAATAGGCCGTATTTGATGACGCTATGAAAACGGCCCAACGTATTAACGGACCACAAACGGGCCGACTGTAACCACGGGCTGTATTTGGCCCACAAGCAGAAAATGACAGTAACAGGCCGTAAGTAAAAGAATGCTGGAAAATAGCCCAAGAATAAATGGGCTCTGAGAAGGCCAAAAGATAACATGGGTTGGAAACGGCCCAACGGAATAACGGGCCGTTAATGGGTATAAAGTGATACACTATTCTTTACGGGCCAGTTTCACCACGGGGCGTTGATGGGTGTAAAGTGATACACTATTCATTATGGGCCAGTTTCACCACGGGCCGTTAATAGGCCAAGAGTTACATAGGGCCTCATATGGGCCAAATGACGTCATGGGCCATACATGGGCCAGAAGTGAAAACGGGTTGGAATCATATTGGATGGCCCAGATGACGCTACTAGGCCTAATTCGAATAGGGCGTAATGGGCCTTGGGTTAGCGGGCTGTAAATGGGCTATATGCGAACAGGCCATTAACAGGCTTTCCATGGGCCGGCCCGCCACCTTTTGACCAAGTCAAATGGGCCGGCCTTTTCACATGAATGGGCCTCTGTTGGGCCGTGCCATGTGTCAACGTATCATAGGCGCCTTCTGTCCAATGAGTGGATGACATCTATCCTAGCGATGAGCCGACACGTGTTTCCCCTAGCCAATGATGATTTTACACGTGGAAAATCCCCATTGGTCGGGGCTGTTAACGGGTTATCGGATCCAAAACCCGACCCGATAGCTTAACGGTGTTCCGTTACGGTGGATGCCACGTGTCGGTCACCCTTGACGAAAGCACTTCTGTGACGCGCGATTTATCATCATGGAAGTGGACACTTATGTGATGATAATTTTGGTAATGTCATGGAACACTTCTACGACAGCACAGGTATGACTATCTTGATTCTGTCATAAATTTGTCATGGATGTACATGCATGACAGAAAACGGGACCTACTGTGACGAACACATATCAACACGAAAGTGTATTTTTTGTAGTGGGAGGTATACGCAAAAGTCAACATACCAAGTACCCATCACATACCCTTATCTCCCGCATTACATTATTTGCCATTTGCCTCTCGTTTTCCTCTCTGCCCACTTCACCCTTGCCGTTTTATTCACCCTCTCTCTCTATCCTCCCTCTCCCTCTCTATTTGCCTCTTTTTGCCCGCTTGCTTTTTGTTTGCTTGTGTGTTAGTTTGCTTGCTTGTCACGATGGCTCAAGATAATACTAAATTGTGTGACTTCACCAATACCAACAACAATGATTTTATTAGCACTCCGATTGCTCCTCTTACCGATGCTGAATCTTGTGAAATTAATACTGCTTTGCTGAATCTTGTCATGAAAGAACCAGTTTCCGGCCTTCCTAGTGAAGATGCCGCTACCCATCTAAATAGCTTCATTGATTTGTGTGACATGCAAAAGAAGAAAGATGTGGATAATGATATTGTTAAATTGAAGCTATTTCCTTTTTCGCTTAGAGATCGTGCTAAAGCTTGGTTCTCGTCTTTGCCTAAAATAGTATTGATTCATGGAACAAGTGCAAAGATGCTTTTATCTCTAAGTATTTTACTCCCGCTAAGATCACCTCTCTTAGAAATGATATTATTAATTTTAAGCAACTTGATCATGAACATGTTGTACAAGCTTGGGAGAGAATGAAACTAATGATACGTAATTGCCCTACTCATGGTTTAAATTTGTGGATGATTGTTCAGAATTTTATGCCGGATTGAATTTTGCTTCTAGAAATCTTTTAGATTCGGCCGCGGGAGGCACTTTTATGGAAATCACTTTAGGAGAAACTACTAAACTCCTAGATAATATTATGGTTAATTATTCTCAATGGCATACTGAAAGATCTACTAATAAAAAGGTGCATGCGATAGAAGAAATTAATGTTTTGAGTGGAAAGATGGATGAACTTATGAAATTATTTGCTAATAAGAGTGTTTCTTCTGATCCTAATGATATGCCCTTGTCTACTTTGATTGATAATAATAATGAATCTATGGATGTGAATTTTGTTGCTAGGAACAATTTTGGTAACAACGCGTATAGAGGAAATTTTAATCCTAGGCCTTATCCTAGTAATCCCTCTAATAATTATGGTAATTCCTAAAACAATTCTTATGGAAATTATAATAAGATGCCCTCTGATTTTGAATCTAATATTAAAGAATTTATTACTTCGCAAAACAATTTTAATGCTATGATTGAAGAAAAATTGCTTAAGACTGATGATTTGGCTAGGAACGTTGATAGAATTGCTCTTGATGTTGATTCTTTGAAACTTAGATATGTTCCACCTAAGCATGATATCAATGAGTCTCTCAAAGCCATGATAATTTCCATTGATGAGTGCAAAGAAAGAACCGCTAGGATGCGTGCTAAGAAAGATGCCTTTATAAGAGCATGTTCTTCTAGTTCCTATGAAAATAAAGATGAAGATCTAAAAGTTATTGATGTGT
Source organism: Triticum urartu (assembly GCF_003073215.2). Taxonomy (NCBI): domain Eukaryota; kingdom Viridiplantae; phylum Streptophyta; class Magnoliopsida; order Poales; family Poaceae; genus Triticum; species Triticum urartu. Next base: position 492,795,740 of record NC_053024.1, read on the forward strand.
CCCCTATTAAATCTTTGTTTTGCAATATGAATCTTGATAATGATGGGACTGAATATGATCCACCTTTACCTAGAAGGCGTTCCAAGAATTCGGAATTTGTTGATGTTGATGCTAAATTTGATAAAAGTGGGATTGAAGAAATTAAAACCCTAGATGTTGCTAAACCCACTATTATGGATTTCAAGGAATTTAACTACGAAAATTGCTATTTGATTGATTGTATTTCCTTGTTGCAATCTGTGCTAAATTCTCCTCATGCTTATAGTCAAAATAAAGCGTTTACTAAACATATCGTTGATGCCTTGATGCAATCTTATGAAGAAAAACTTGAATTGGAAGTTTCTATCCCTAGAAAACTTTATGATGAGTGGGAACCAACTATTAAAATTAAAATTAAAGATCATGAATGCTATGATTTATGTGATTTGGGTGCTAGTGTTTCCACGATTCCAAAGACTTTGTGTGATTTGTTAGGTTTCCGTGATTTTGATGATTGCTCTCTAAACTTGCACCTTGCGGATTCCACTATTAAGAAACCTATGGGAAAAATTAATGATGTTCTTATTGTTGCAAATAGGAATTATGTGCCCATAGATTTTATTGTTCTTGACATAGATTGCAATCCTTCATGTCCTATTATTCTTGGTAGACCTTTCCTTAGAACGATTGGTGCAATTATTGATATGAAGGAAGGAAATATTAGATTCCAATTTCCATTAAGGAAAGGCATGGAACACTTTCCTAGAAAGAAAATAAAATTACCTTCTGAATCTATTATGAGAGCCACTTATGGATTGCCTACCAAAGATGGCAATACCTAGATCTACCCTTGCTTGTTATGCCTAGCTAGGGGCGTTAAATGATAGCGCTTGTTGGGAGGCAACCCAATTTTATTTTTATATATTCCTTGGTTTTTGCTCCTGTTTAGTAATAAATAATTTATCTAGCCTCTGTTGTGTTTGTGTTTTTTGTGTTTAATTAGTGTTTGTGCCAAGTAGAACCGTTGGGAAGACTTGGGGAAAGTCTTGTTGAACTTGCTGTAAAAAACAGAAACTTTAGCGCTCACGAGAACTGCTGTAATTTTTATTTGGAAAGTTATATTTAGTTAATTATTTTTTAAGATGATTAATAGATAAATTCCTCACGTCCAGAAATTTATTTTAGAATTTTTGGGCTTCCAGATCTTGCGCTAGATACAGATTACTACAGACTGTTCTGTTTTTGACAGATTCTGTTTTTCTTGTGTTGTTTGCTTATTTTGATGAATCTATGGCTAGTAAAATAGTTTATAAACCATAGAGAAGTTGGAATACAGTAGGTATAAAACCAATATAAATAAATAATTAGTTCATTACAGTACCTTGAAGTGGTCTTTTATTTTCTTTCGCTAATGGAGGTCACGAGATTTTCTACTTTAAGATTTGTGTTGTGAAGTTTTCAAGTTTTGGGTAAAGATTTGATGGATTATGGAACAAGGAGTGGCAAGAGACTAAGCTTGGGGATTCCCACGGCACCCCAAAGATAATATAAGGACACCTAAAAGCCAAATCTTGGGGATGCCCCAGAAGGCATCCCCTCTTTCGTCTACTTCTATCAGTAACTTTACTTGGAGCTATATTTTTATTCGCCACATGATATGTGTTTTGCTTGGAGCGTCTTGTATTCTTTGAGTCTTTTCTTGTTAGTTTACCACAATCATCCTTGCTGTACACACCTTTTGAGAGAGTCATAGATGATTTGGAATTTGTTAGAATACTCTATGTGCTTCGCTTATATCTTCTGAGTTATATAGTTTTGCTCTAGTACTTCACTTATATCTTTTAGAGCACGGTGGTGGATTTGTTTTATAGAAACTATTGATCTCTCATGCTTCACTTAGATTATTTTGAGAGTCTTAAATAGCATGGTAATTTTCTTAAAATCCTAATATGCTTGGTATACAAGATTAATAATAAAACCTTCTTATGAGTGTGTTGAATACTATGATAAGTTTGATACTTGATAATTGTTTTGAGATATAAAGATGGTGATATTAAAGTTGTGCTAGTTGAGTAGTTTTGAATTTGAGAAATACTTGTGTTGAAGTTTGTGATTCCCATAGCATGCACGTATGGTGAACCGTTATGTGATGAAGTCGGAGCATGATTTATTTATTGATTGTCTTACTTATGAGTGGCGGTCAGGGACGAGCGATGGTCTTTTCCTACCAATCTATCCCCCTAGGAGCATGCGTAATACTTTGCTTTGATAACTTGTAGATTTTTGCAATAAGTATATGAGTTCTTTTGACTAATGTTGAGTCCATGGATTATACGCACTCTCACCCTTCCACTTTTGCTAGCCTCTCTAATACCGCGCACCTTTCGCCGGTATCATACACCCACCATATACCTTCCTCAAAACAACCACCATAGCTACCTATTATGGCATTTCCATAGCCATTCCGAGATATATTGCCATGCAACTTTCCACCGTTCCATTTATTATGACACACTCCATCATTGTCATATTGCTTAGCATGATCATGTAGTTGACATCGTATTTGTGGCAAAGCCACCATTCATAATTCTTTCATACATGTCACTCATGCATCATTGCATATCCCGGTACACCGCCGGAGGCACTCACATAGAGTCATATTTTGTTCTAAGTATCGAGTTGTAAATGTTGAGTTGTAAGAAAAATAAAAGTGTGATGATCATCATTATTAGAGAATTGTCCCAGTGAGGAAAGGATGATGGAGACTATGATTCCCCCACAAGTCGGGATGAGACTCTGGACGAAAAATAAATAAAAGAGGCCAAAGAAGCCCAAATAAAAATAAAAAAAGAGAAAGAAAAGAGGCCATAAAAAAGTGAAAAGCCCAAATAAAAATATGAGAGAAAAAGAGAGAAGGGACAATGTTACTATCCTTTTACCACACTTGTGCTTCAAAGTAGCACCATGATCTTCAAAGTAGAGAGTCTCTCATGTTATCACTTTCATATAATAGTGGGAATCTTTCATTATAGAACTTGGCTTGTATATTCCAATGATGGGCTTCCTCAAATTGCCCTAGGTCTTCATGAGCAAGCAAGTTGGATGCACACCCACTTAGTTTCTTTTTGAGCTTTCATATACTTATAGATCTAGTGCATCCATTGCATGGCAATCCCTACTCACTCACATTGATATCTATTGATGGGCATCTTCATAGCCCGTTGATACGCCTAGTTGATGTGAGACTATCTTCTCCTTTTTGTCTTCTCCACAACCACCACTCTATTCCACATATAGTGCTATATCCATGGCTCACGCTCATGTATTGCGTGAAGATTGAAAAAGTTTTGAGAATGTCAAAAGTATGAAAAATTGCTTGGCTTGTCATCGGGGTTGTGCATGATTGAAATATTTTGTGTGGTGAAGATAGAGCATAGCCAGACTATATGATTTTGTAGGGATAACTTTCTTTAGCCATGTTATTTTGAGAAGACATAATTGCTTTGTTTGTATGCTTGAAGTATTATTATTTTTATGTCAATATGAACTTTTGTCTTGAATCTTTCAGATCTGAATATTCATACCACAATTGAGAAGAATTACATTAAAATTATGCCAAGTAGCACTCCGCATCAAAAATTCTGTTTTTATCATTTACCTACTCGAGGATGAGCAGGAATTAAGCTTGGGGATGCTTGATACGTCTCCAACGTATCTATAATTTTTGATTGCTCCATGCTATATTATCTACTGTTTTGGACATTATTGGGCTTTATTATCCACTTTTATATTATTTTTGGGACTAACCTATTAACCGGAGTCCCAACCCAGATGTAACGCCCTCGATGCGTCTATATCTCCTACGTGTCGAAGCACGACTTAGAGGCATAACCGCATTGAAAGCAATGTCGCAAGTAAGGTAATCTTCACAACAAACCATGTAAATAGATAATAGGGGGAAAAGGTACATAGTTGGCTTACACTCGCCACGTCACACAAAGTACATGAATAACATTACAAGCATCCAATACACTCATGGTCCGACTACGGTACCAAAATAAAAGATCAACCCCAACATGCGACATGGTCCCGATCGCCCCAACTGGGCACCACTACTGATCATGAGGGAAAGACACATAGTAACAGCGTGGGTCTTCGTCGAACTCCCACTTGAGCTCAAGCGCATCATCTGGAACGGAGTCGTTGGGCCCTGCATCTTTTTTGGAAGTAATCTATGAGCCACGGGGACTCATCAATCTCGCACCCTCACGATCAAGACTATTTAATCTTATAGGTAAGGCAAGGTAATATGTGGAGCTGCAGCAAGCGACTAGCATTTATGGTGGCTAACCTGTTCGCAAAAGAGAGCGAGGAGAGAAGGCAAAGCACGAACGAAGAACTATAGAGCAACCTACAGCAAACATTACTCCAACACCGTGTTCACTTCCCGGACTCCGCCGAGAAGAGACCATCACGGTTACACACGCAGTTGATTCATTTTAATTAAGTTAAGGTTCATGTTATCTAGAACCGGACATTAACAAATTCCCATCTGCCCATAACCGCGGGCACGGCTTTCGAAAGTTCAAATCCCTTCAGGGGAGTCCCAACTTAGCCCATCACAAGCTCTCACGGTCAACAAAGGATAAACCTTCTCCCGAGACATTCCGATCAGACTCGGCATCTCGGTTCTACAAGACATCCTCGACAAGGGTAAAACTAAACCAGCAACACCACCCAGATGTGCCGACAAATCCCGATAGGAGCTGCACATATCTCATTCTCATGGCACACCGGATGAGCAAGACGTCGGGTAGGCCAGCCCAGAGTTGCCCCTGGTAGCCCCGGACATCGCTCGGTTGGACCAACACTTAGAGAAGCACTGGCCCAAGGGCGGTTAAAATAAAGATGACCCTTGAGTCCGCGAAACCCAAGGGAAAAGGCTAGGTGGCAAATGGTAAAACCAATGTTGGGCATTGTTGGAAGAGTTTTATTCAAGGCGAACTGTCAAGGGGTTCCCATTATCACCCAACCGCGTAAGGAAGCAAAATCCGGGAACATAACACCGATATGACGGAAAAACTAGGGCGGCAAGAGTGGAACAAAACACTAGGAAAAAGGCCGAGCCTTCCACCCTTTACCAAGTATATAGATGCATTAAGGTAACAAGATAATATATAGTGATATCCCAACAATATACAATGTTCCAATAAGAAACGATCTCCAATCTTCACCTGCAACTAGCAACGCTATAAGAGGGGCTGAGCAAAGCGGTAACATAGCCAATCAATGGTTTGCTAGGACATGGTGGGTTAGAGGTTTGACATGGCAAGTTGGGAGGCATGATAAGCAAGTGGTAGGCATCGTAGCATAGGCATAGCAAAAGAGCGAGCATCTAGCAAGCAAAGATAGAAGTGATTTCGAGGGTATGATCATCTTGCCTGCAAAGTTGTCAGAGTTGACTTGATCCTCGTAAGCAAACTCAACGGGCTCCTCGTTCGAGAACTCGTCTCCCGGATCTACCCAAAAAAGACAAACAAGCAAAAGGAACACAATCAACCACGTGCAAAGCTCAAACAACATGATGCGAACATGGTATGCTATGCGGGATGCGATATGTGATGCATATGCAAGATTTGACAAGGAATGATTGAACCTGGCCTCAACTTGGAAATCCAAGAGTGCCACTGGAAATATGAGGTGATTTCGGTTGAAATCGATATAAAGATCGCCGGAATCGGATGCACGGTTTGGAAATGGCAAGCAAAACAAATATGGCACCGGTCTGCGATAAACAGCAAGTAGCCATCTAAATGCATCAAGATAATTATGCTACAGCACTCAAACATGACGAAAAAATACATGGCAGGGATCCACTCATGATGCTTGACAAAAGATGAACACTGAGCTACGGCCAATTCATCCATTAACAGGTTCAAACAAGCATGGCAAAAATGCAAACGATAACAGGTTTCAGACTTAGTGAAATTAACACAAGTCTGGAATTTAGCATCAGGTAGCACACTTTGGAGCATGAAAACTATATGCTACAGGAACTTAACATGGCAAAGCAAGGCATTACATGAAGCTACTCAAAGCACTTAACAAAAGTCCCTTAGTGACCTTGAGCCAAAAGGGATCAGAAAATACAATTACAAGCATGTGAACATGGCAAAAACATAATCAGATTACAGACTTAGAGAAAAACTGGAGCATGCAAAACTGTTAACGAGTAGGCATGTTTACGAGCTCGATGCACTCACTACAGAGCAAGGCATGACAAACTAAGCATACACCCATCAAGAATACATAAAATAGAAGCTAGACATGGCAAGAACAACAACATAGCATGCACGGATCAATAACAACATCCTCGGCAAAATCGCTAACAAGTCAACAATCTGCCAGGATTCACGAAATAGTAAAAGTAGAGCTCAATTGACTCAAGCTAGGGTGCTCCATAATTCAAACAAAGACATGGATGGATAGAGCGCCACAATATTAACAAATCATCCTTACTGATCATCCTCAAAAGAGGCACGGATCACTAGGAAACAACATGAACATATGGCATATTGATAAAAACAGATCAAGGACTTAGAGAAATTCTAAGTCCCTGAAATCAGCATTAACGAATGCACTACTTTGCAAGATTGTGCTAGTCACCACACATGTCACAAAAATACATGGATAGCACCTCTGTAAAGATGGCATGGCATATAACAAAATTCATGTAGAACTCAGGAGCATATCATGCACACATTAATCATGGCAAAAATGACAAATAGCTATTTGATGCAGCAGATCTGACAATTATCTCAAATAGCTCTCTTCCAACAGCATTTCGGGCATCAAGATGAGCTCAAATGAAAATGATGCAATGAGATGAAATGATGTACTCTCTGAGAAGAATATTTTGTTATGCTACAAACGCAGAACGGAGTTACGGGTGCAAAGTTACGATGCGATGAACAATGCTAAAAAATATGCAGACTTGGGGAAAAATCGAGGTCAACCCCTAGGGTTACTGTAGCAGCGGATCTGGATCTGGTGCGCACGCAGTTCGAGGATGGCCGGCGAAGTCCTGTTCGCCGGAGTTGTGGTCGCGGTGGCCGGAGGACGAAGCCGAGAGGAGGAAGAGGAGGCTCGCCGGCCGGAGCTCGCCGGCGCGGGCGCGGCAACCGGTTCGGCGGGGGCGGCGGTCGCCAGATGCGTCGGGGCGGCGGCCGGATGCGGCTGCACGGCGGCGCGGGGCCGGCTCGGGCGGCAGACGGCGGTCGGGGCGAGGGAAGATGGCGGTGGCGCCTAAGGGCGGCTCGGGCCCGGTCGGGCGACGGGAGGGCCCGGCCTGGGCCTCGCGGGCCGGCACGGCGGCGGGCAGCGGCGCGCCACGTGGCGCCCTCCTACTGGCGCGGGGCGGCGGCGCGGTTCGTCCGGCCGGCTTCGGACACGTCCGGCGCGGCGCGAGGGGAATTTAGGGTTAGGGGGAGAGGAGACCCGGGATTTTCGGGAGAGGTCTATATATAGGCATAGGGGGAACTAGGAGAGTCCAAATGAGGTGCGGTTTTCGGCCACGCGATCGTGATCAAACGCTCTAGATGATGAAGAGAGTTTTGGTGGGTTTTCGGCCAAATTGGAAGGGTGTTGGGCTGCAACACACACGAGGCCTTCTCGGTCCCTCGATTAACCGTTGGAGTATCAAACGAAGTCCAAATGGTACGAAACTTGACAGGCGGTCTACCGGTAGTAAACCAAGGCTGCTTGGCTAGTCTCGGACCAATCCGGAAATGTTTAACCCCCACACACGAAAAGAGGTAGAAAGGACCACCGGAGGAGATAGGAGCGTCGAAATGCAAAACGGACAACGGGGAAAATGCTCGGATGCATGAGACGAACACGTATGCAAATGCAATGCACATGATGACATGATATGAGATGCATGACAACGACAACAACACACGGAGACAAAAACCTGAACTCGAGGAAATAAAATAACTTAGCGCCGGAAACGGCAAGAGTTGGAGTACATATAAGGTAAATTACATCCGGGGTGTTACACCAGAATTGTTGTTTTTTGCCTGTTTTAGGGTTTCAAAGAAAAGGAATATCAAATGGAGTCCAAACGGAATGAAACCTTCGGGAACGTGATTTTCTCAACGAACAAGACCAGGGAGACTTGGACCCTACGTCAAGAAAGGAAACAGGAGGCCACGAGGTAGGGGGGCGCGCCCTCCACCCTCGTGGGCCCCCTGTTGCTCCACCGATGTACTCCTTCCTCCTATATATACCTACGTACCCCCAAACGATCAGATACGGAGCCAAAAACCTAATTCCACCGCCGCAACTTTCTGTATCCAGGAGATCCCATCTTGGGGCCTGTTGCGGAGCTCCACCGGAGGGGGCATCGATCACGGAGGGCTTTTACATCAACACCATAGCCCCTCTGATGAAGTGTGAGTAGTTTACCTCAGACCTACGGGTCCATAGTTAGTAGCTAGATGGCTTCTTATCTCTTTTTGGATCTGAATACAATGTTCTCCCCCTCTCTTGTGGAGATCTATTCGATGTAATCTTCTTTTTGCGGTGTGTTTGTTGAGACCGATGAATTGTGGGTTTATGATCAAGTCTATCTACGAATAATATTTGAATCTTCTCTGAATTCTTTTATGTATGATTGGTTATCTTTGCAAGTCTCTTCGAATTATCAGTTTGGTTTGGCCTACTAGATTGATCTTTCTTGCAATGGGAGAAGTGCTTAGCTTTGGGTTCAATCTTGCGGTGTCCTTTCCCGGTGACAGTAAGGGCAGCAAGGAACGTATTGTATTGTTGCCATCGGGGATAACAAGATGGGGTTTTCTTCATGTTGCATGATTCTATCCCTCTACATCATGTCATCTCGCTTAAGGCGTTACTCTGTTTTTAACTTAATACTCTAGATGCATGCTGGATAGCGGTCGATGAGTGGAGTAACAGTAGTAGATGCAGGCAGGAGTCGGTCTACTTGTCTCGGACGTGATGCCTATATACATGATCATACCTAGATATTCTCATAACTATGCTCAATTCTGTCAATTGCTCAACAGTAATGTGTTCACCCACCGTAGAATACTTATGCACTCAAGAAAAGCCATTAGTGAAACCTATGGCCCCCGGGTCTATCTTTATCATATTGATCTCCAACTACTTAGTTATTTCCTTTGCTATTTACTTTGCCTTTATTTTACTTTGCATCTTTATCATAAAAATACCAAAATATTATCTTATCATATCTATCAGATCTCACTCTCGTAAGTGGCCTTGTAGGGATTGACAACCCCTATTTGCGTTGGTTGCGAGGATTTATTTGTTTTGTGCAGGTACAAGGGACTCGCGCGTAGCCTCCTACTGGATTGTTACCTTGGTTCTCAAAAACTGAGGGAAATACTTATGCTACTTTGCTGCATCATCTCTTCCTCTTCGGGGAAAACCAACGCAGTGCTCAAGAGGTAGCACCCCCTTCCCCTAGTCCAAATCGGACCCAAGGGGGGGGTCGTGCGGTCAGCCTCTGGTGGCCCTTCCTCTATTCCCACTAAGGCCCATCAAGGCCCATTAGTTCCCCCAGGGGGTTCCGATAACCCTCCGGCACTCCGATAATTATCCGATAACTCTCGGAACTCATCCGGTGTCTGAATAACATCGTCCAATATATCAATGTTTATGTCTCGACCATTTTGAGACCACTCGTCATGTCTGTGAGCTCATCCGGGACTTCGAACAATCTTAGGTCATCAAATCACATAACTCATAATACAAATCGTCATCGAACGTTAAGCGTGCGGACCCTACGGGTTCGAGAACTATGTAGACATGACCGAGACACATCTTCGGTCAATAACCAATAGCGGAACCTGGATGCTCATATTGGATCCTACATATTCTATGATCATCTTTATCGGTCAAGCCGCATAACAAAATACGTTGTTCCCTTTGTCATCGGTATGTTACTTACCCGAGATTCGATCGTCGGTATCATCATACCTAGTTCAATCTCGTTACCGGCAAGTCTCTTTACTTGTTCCGTAATGCATCATCCCGCAACTAACCCATTAGTCACATTGCTTTCAAGGCTTATAGTGATGAGCATTACTGAGAGGGCCTAGAGATACCTCTCCGAAACACGGACTGACAAATCCTAATCTCGATCTATGCCAACTCAACAAACACCATCGGAGACACCTGTAGAGCATCTTTATAATCACCCAGTTACGTCGTGACGTTTGATAGCACACAAGGTGTTCCTCCGGTATTTGGGAGTTGCATAATCTCATAGTCAGAGGAACATGTATAAGTCATGAAGAAAGCAATAGCAATAAAACTAAACGATCATTTATGCTAAGCTAACGGATGGGTCTTGTCCATCACATCATTCTCCTAATGATGTGATCCCGTTCATCAAATGACAACACATGTCTATGGTCAGGAAACTTGACCATCTTTGATTAATGAGCTAGTCTAGAAGAGGCATACTAGGGACACTTTGTTTGTCTATGTATCCACACATGTACTAAGTTTCCAGTTAATACAATTCTAGCATGAATAATAAACATTTATCATGATATAAGGAAATATAAATAACAACTTTATTATTGCCTCTAGGGCATATTTCCTTCAACTTGATCATCTTGAGCATCGTCTTGAGTTTGTTCTTGATCTTGAGCGTGCTCTTGATCTTGAACTTGCTCAGAGGTGAGAACTTGACCTTGGGCATCACTTGGTGGTTCAACACCATCTTGAGGTTGATCTTGCCCTTGATCTTGTTCATTTGGTTGAGGGCCTTCACTTTGTTCTTCGGAAGCGTGTGGGTCTTGGGTTGGTGATGGTTCCACTTTAGTGGAACATGGTCCTTATCCTTCAGCCACAAGGGGTTCCTCAATGGGTAGGATGAAACCGACACCCATTCTTCGTATGGCTTAGGGAGGAATTTCATCACCTACATCACAAGTACCACTTTGCTCCACTTGGGAGCCGTTATTCTCATCAAACTCCATGTTACATGTCTCCTCAATAAGTCCCGTTGACTTATGGAGGACATGGTAAGCATGAGAGTTTGTAGCATAACCAACAAATATGCCCTCATGAGCTCTAGCCTCAAATTTAGACAAACGAACACCTTTCTTGGGAATGAAACACTTACACCTGAACATCCAGAAGTACTTGAGGTTGGGATTGTTACTGGTGAGTATCTCATATGGATTCTTATTCAAGCCTTTGAGGAGGTAGAGCCAATTGGGTGCATGACACGCAATGTTGATGGCTTCCGCCCAAAAGTTGTATGGAGACTTGAACTCCGCCATCATGGTCCTTGCCGCATCCATCAACGCCCGGTTCTTCCTCTCCGCCACACCATTTTGTTGAGGGGTGTAAGGTGCGGAATATTGATGCTTGATCCCCTCATCACTAAGAAACTCATCCAAGGTGTCATTCTTGAACTCGGTGCCGTTGTCACTTCTTATCGTCAAGATCTTGCATTGTGTTGGCATTGAGCTTCATTTGCAAAGTCGATGACGGTTTGTTGGGTCTCACTCTTCCTCTTGAATAAATATACCCAAGTGTATCTTGAATAATCATCCACAATCACCAAGCAATACTTTCTACCCCCAAGACTATCAAAGGATGGAGGTCCGAAGAGATCCAAGTGAAGGAGCTCCAAGGGCCTCTTCGAGTAGATGATAGTCGTGGGAGGGTGAGCCTTCTCATGTAGCTTTCCTTCTATACAAGCACTGCAAGCACGATATTTGGCAAAACTAACATCCGTTAGTCCATGGACATGGTCCCCCTTGAGGAGACTTTGCAAAGATATCATATTTACATGGGCTAATCGATGATGCCAAAGCCATCCCATGTCAACTTTAGCCATTAGGTATGTCGCGGTCTTAGTGGGTCGCTCCGAGAAGTTAATCACATAAAGACCATTCTCGACATGCCCAACAAAGGCTACTTTAAGAGTCTTGCTCCACAAGAGGGCCACGGTATCAATATCAAAGAAAGTGGCAAAGCCCATGGGTGCAAGTTGACAAACGGAAAGAAAATTGAATGCAAGGGACTCAACAAGCATGACTTTCTCGATCGTGAGATCACGAGAAATGACAACCTTGCCAAGACCCAATACCTTAGAAGACAAGGCATCACCCCACTCGACATTGGTGGGAATAGATGAAATCTTGTGCACGTCCACCACCAAGTCCTTGCTTCCGATCATATGATTTTTGGCTCCACTATCGAGCAACCATGATCCCCCACCGAAAGCAAACACCTACAAGAGATCAATGCGTGGTTTTAGGTACCCATTTTGTAATGGGTCCTTTGATGTTAGCAACAAGGGTCTTAGGAACCCAAATAGACCATTCAATGTACTCATAAGGAGAACAAACAAATTTAGCATAAACATGTCCATCACTAGCACGGCATAAGACATAAGAGGGGTTAAAATCACCGGCTTTGTTGGAAGGAGTGGCATTGCCCTTCTTAACACCACCACCCTTCTCATTGTTCTTCTTCTCCTTATAAGCACCCTCTCCCTCCTTCACAAAAGTTTGCTTGAGAGGAGGAGGTCGTTTGGCCTTGTCATTCTTCTTCTTGTTCTTGGACTTGGGAGAGAACCCAATTACCTCCTTGCACACAACTTCCTTTTGATTGCTCAAAAGGTCGTTGAGGTTCTTCTCACCTTGTATGCAAGACACAAGGCCTTTCTCAAGTTGCTCCTTCAACTTTTCATTCTCCTCCACAAGATGCACATGCTCACAACACGGGTTAGTAGCATTTGCATTGTCAATTAAAACCATATGAGGAAAAGTGGCCCTTTCCTTAGTTAGCTTCACCGGGAGTTGATCATGAGACTCTTTGTGGCTAGCATGAGCACCCTTTAAGGATTTGTGAGCCTTGTCTAAGTATGTCAAACTCCTCCTTGAGTCTAGCAAGATCAACCCCAAGTTTGGCCTTCTCGGAATTGAGAACACAGGATACAGCAAGAGCATGATCAAGATCTTTCTTTATTTTGGCATGATCATCGTTGTGTGACTCCTCAAGAGCCAAACGGTGAGCACGCTCTTCCGCAAGATCATTAGAGAGATCCGATATTTCATCGGCATAGTCACGACTATGCCCATCCATCTTAGAGATGGTGTCTTCGCGAGCGCTGATCATGTCATTGGCTTCACCGAGTTATTCCAAGAGAGCAACAAAGTGCTTCTTGGATTTACCCTTGAGCTTGCTCATAAAAGACTCAAATTCATTTTCTTCCTCATTAGACCCCTCACTTTCATCAATGCAGTCTGTCAAAGAGGGATTATTTGTGATGGTGGTTTTGATGTTGGGGGTTACCTTGTTGGTGGCTTTGGCCATGAGGCACTTGGCGGTGATGTTCACGTTGGGTGAGTCGAAGAGGGACACCCGAGGAGCTGTTGCAATGGCAACGGAGGCCATGGCAATCGTCTCACCGTCTTCATCATCATCATCTTCATTGTACTCTTCTTGTGCCACCAACCCCTTGGGAGGAGTCTTCTTGGTGAAGTTGTTTTTGTTGGGGAAGGACTTGGCCTTGTCTTTTCGGATAAGCTTGCCACCATTGTCTTCCCTCTTCTCGTATGGGCACTCCACAACAAAGTGGCTCACATTGCCACAATTATAGCATGTCCTCACACGTTGCTTGCCCTTGGTGCCACTTGAGTTCTTCTTGTTGAAGTTGGGCCTTGAGTTCTTCTTTCTCCAAAATTTCCTTGAAGCAAGAGCCGTGTGCTCATGATAAGCATATTTTGTATCTTCGGGGTTACTCTCCTCTTCATCCCCTTCTTCCACATTAGCCTTGGCCTTCAAGGAAAGGTTGGGCTTCTTGGTGCATTGAGAACGCAACACCACATTGTCGTTGGTCTTGTCCAAGATTCACATTGCCACAAACTCATCCAACACTTCACTTGAGGACAAGGTGTGGACGCCCGGCCTTTGACGGATGACAGAGGACATGGCCTTATGGTAAGGCATCATGGCCTTGAGAAACTTGCGCTTGATCCAGTTGTCATCCGTATCCTTGCTCCCATGATCTCGGAGTGAGACCGCGAGAGTGGTTAATCTCCGGTAAAGCTCGCGAGGTTCTTCATCTTCATTCATTGCAAACTCATCGGCTTCATCTTGCACCATTTCATAGTTGGAGCGTTGAATGCTTGCACTTCCCTTGTAAAGGGAAACAATGTGTTGCCATGCTTCATTGGCCACGGTGAAAGGTCAGAGATTTGCAATATCTTTGGGAGGGATGGCCTCTTGGAGAATGCAAAGAGCGGACTTCGTTGAATTGATGATCTGTGGCTTCTCTTGGCGTGAAGTTGCTTGGGTCATGCGAGTAGAAACCTTGCTCAATAATTCTCCAGAGGTTAGTAGAACTATGATTTAAATGAAGTTTAAAGCGATAGACCCAAGAGGCAAAATCCTCATTTTTCACAAGCTTAGGAGGAGGGCGAACATGATTCAAATGAGTGGAAGGAACCGGTCCTCCATAAGTAAGAGGTGGTTCAACATGGGCAAAGATGTCGTTTCCACTTTTACCACCAAACAAAGGAACTTTATCGCTAGTAGCTTCCCCCTTGTCGGAGTTAGCATCGGTCACCTTGTTAGTGGGATCGACCACTTCCAATGGTGCGGTGGATAATTTAAGACCGTCAAGAAAGTTCTTAAGCATGCCTTTGACCTCGGCCATCATGGAGGTTTTCAATGTGTCCAAGGCCACATTGAAATCCTCACGTGAGAAAGAGTTTCCCCCATCGGTCATAGACGAGGACGGAATCACACCGAGGTGCTCCTCCTCACCGTCTACGGTGTCAACCATACTCTTTGGACGGCAAAGTCCTTAATAAAGAGACGAGGCTCTGGTTCCAATTGAAAGGATTGATATAGTTGACTAGAGGGGGGTGAATAGGCAACTAACAATTTTTAGCTTTTCTTTACCAATTTAAACTTTGCATCAAAGTAGGTTGTCTAGATATGCAACTAGGTGAGCAACCTATATGATGCAACAACAACAAGCACACAAGAAAGCAAGGGATACAACACAACATAAGCTTGCACAAGTAAAGGTAAGAAATAACCAAGAGTGGAGCCGGTGGAGACGAGGATGTGTTACTGAAGTTCCGTCCCTTTGAGGGGAAGTACGTCTCCGTTGGAGCGGTGTGGGGGCACAATGCTCCCCAAGAAGCCACTAGGGCCACCGTATTCTCCTCACGCCCTCACACAATGCGAGATGCAGTGATTCCACTATTGGTGCCCTTGGAGGTGGCGATCGAACCTTTACAAACAAGGTTGGGGCAATCTCCACAACTTAATTGGAGGCTCCCAACGACACCACGAAGCTTCACCACAATGGAATATGGCTCCGCGGTGACCTAAACCATCTAGGGTGCTCAAACACCCCAGAGTAATAGGATCCGCAAGGGATTAGTGGGGGGAATCAAATTTCTCTTGGTGGAAGTGTAGATCGGGGCCTTCTCAACCAATCCCTAGAAAATCAACAAGTTTGATTGGCTAGGGAGAGAGATCGAGCGAAAATGGAGCTTTGAGAAACAATGGAGCTTAGGGGAGGAATAGGTGGTCAACTTGGGGAAGAAGACCCCCCCTTATATAGTGAGAGGACAAATCCAACCGTTACCCACCTACTCAGCCCGCGACATGCGGTACTACCGCATATCCAAGTGGTACTACCGAACGGGCTCGCGGTACTACCGCTGGGAGATGCGGTACTACCGCTCGTGCGGCACGAGCCAAGTGAGGCTTTGTTGCACAAGGCAACGAGCAGTAGAACCGCCAGAGCGGTACTATCACGCGCCCTTGTGGTACTACCGCAAGGCAGAGCTCATCCTGGGCTGGGAAGGCACGGACTAATAAAATTACATTCGTGGCTACTTCCGATGACTTTCGGCCAGTGCAAAAATACGGCACAGTACTACAACTCATTTGGAATGTTATACATTAGGTCATCACTGCATATCATATTTTATTTGCTTTTTGCCTGATCTAGAAATTCTACGCAACTCACGGACCCACGAAGAGAGTTGGGGATTTCGTTATTTTCATATTTGGGGTTTTCCCAAATTTTGAAAATAGGATCATTGATTTTATTTATTCTATCTTCAATTATTTCTATAATAAAATATGAGAGAGGGAATAAAATGACTTTCCCAAAATAAAGAAATATTGAAGGTTTAATAAAAAAATCAAGTAAGATTTCGTTTCGGAGTTTTCTCGCTATTTTATTTGAATTTAGGAAAAAATGCACGTTTTCAAAACTACATTTTAGGGCCAAGAAAATGCTCATCCTGTTCTAAATATTTTATTTAGATGGTGAAAATTTGTTTTGGCATTTATAGATTTTTATTTATTTTTCTAGATTTTTTTTCTTAGTTCGGCGGGATTTTTTTTAAAACCTCCCGCGCGCCCGAATGGGCCGAAGCCCAGCCGAGCTAGGCTGGCCCGCCCGCGCCACCGCCTCCCCGTCCCGTGCCGCCGTCGGACTCGGGAGAGTCCTTGCCGCCGCCGCCGCAAGACCCCCTCCCCAAGTCGGAGCCGCCGCCGCCTCTCCCCCTTTAAATACCACCCCGGGGCCCCCGTGGAGCCCCTCGCCGCCCGCGCTACCGCTTGACGCTGCCCCACCGCCTTGCGCCGCCGCCGCAAGCCACCGCCGCCCCACTGCCTTGCACCGTCGCCGCCAGGAGCCGCCGCCCCGCCACCCCACGCCGCCCACCGCCACCGAAGCCCCACCGGAACCCCGCCGGACCTCGCTGGAACCCGAGCCAAGGTAGCCGCCCGCCGCCCCGATTTTTCTAAAGAAACTGATCCGGTTTTTTTAGAAAACCCTAGATTCGTTTTTTGTATAAATAGATCGGTTTTATTTTCTGGTTTATTTTTTTGGCGAGCGTTCATTCGTTTTAACGGACGAATTCGTCGTTTAGTTTCAGTTAACGAACGTTCGTTCGTTAATCTGTTCGTCAGTTTTTCTTTTTCTCGGATTTTTCCGCGGTAATTTTTGATCGCGATTTCTGACCCGATTTTCGTTCTAGTATAACTTTTCGCTCGTTTATCGGAATCAGGCGATTCAAGCGCCTGGAGTTTCGTCTCGAAACCCTATTTCCGTTTAACCAACTCAAAACAAGTTTTTGCGTCTGTAAAATTTGACTTAGATCCAGATTAGTAAACGAAGTTTGTTTCTTTCGCCGTTTGACTTTCGTTGCTTCGTTCGATTTGATTCTTGTTGCAAACCGAAGTTCTTAAGTTGAACTTTCTGGTTAGTTTTCTTATTTGAGTTTTACCCGTGCATTAGATGAGTAATTATTGTATGCTTGTTTGTTTGCGATAGAGTACCCAGAGTGCGCCGCTTGCTACTTCAAACCTCTAGGTTTCACGGATCATCAGCAAGGCAAGTAACACTTTAATCATACCTCTTTACTACCCAGTTTTATTGCATTAGATCAATCCTCAAACAATTACACGATTAGGATCTGATTAATATGTTGGTTTTGGGAGTAGATGAGGTAGAACCTATTACCTGTTTTATTATCAACCCTTGGGAGTTACTTCTACGTTTGCTTATTATGCCATGCTATGCTAGTATACGTGGATTGGGTGAGTGTATCCATGACAGATGTGAGATTGATAAATTAATGGTTTATTTAAGGTGGCAACTTAAACACACATCTGGGTGGATTGAGGCACCTGGGTATTCCAGCGATTGCCTGTTTTTCTTTATGGACCGCCACCCAGGCTCAAAGGGATCATGAGATTTATTCATACTAGAAACTTCCGTGTGCATCCACAAGCTACTATGGGCTCTAGCATAGTTGACTAAGTCATGCGAACTCTTACAGTGGTAGACTAGCAGATGTAGGGGATGTAGGTTTGTACTGTCTACCCGATCGTAAGGTGCTAACGCTTCTGAAAGATTATGTCTCGGTCATCCGTTTTCTCAAACACCATGTAGTGCGAGAATCCCAGCGGAGGAGATTGAGTCTTGTGGGGAAAAGTGCGCAAACCTCTGCAGAGTGTATAAACTAATCATGGTTAGCCGTGTCCCCGGTTATGGACGTCTTGAGTATCTAGTACTTGGATTATCATGTGAATCTCATCATGTTACTTTAAATTATTACTATTGTGTTTGAATGATGATACTAAATTGGGATTGAGAGGGTGTCTACACTCTTAATGTTTAACAACTACCATGATAGTTAAATAAAATTTATTCCTTTGCAGTAGGAAAAAATTGGCTTTACGCAAAACTGTAACCATAGAGCTTTCCACTAGCCATATATGCATGTAGTATAGCTTTATTCTTCCATTACTCTCTATGTGTTACATTGCCAGCATATTCCATGTGCTGACCCGTTTTCGGGCTGCAACGTTCATGTTGCAGACTTTTCAGACGACGAGTAAAGTGCCTTTAGGTCGTGGTTCTATACTAAGTGATGTCGTTGGAGTTAATGGACTCACTTATCTTCCAAGCCTTCGCTGTTATCGTTATTAGATGGCCTTAAGCCATATTTATTGTTATATGTTCTCTTTTGAGACATTCGATGTAATAAGTGTGTGCTTGCTACTCTGTTATTAATCCTTCAAGTACTGTGCATGTCAGCATTACTGATCCAGGGATGACACTAAAGCACAGAGATCGGACTGTTTGAGGTCTGGTCGCTACAGAGATGGTATCAGAGCACACGCTGACTGTAGGACACGGCCACTAAGCTAAAGCCCTAGATCAATACTCCCTCTTCTCATTTCTGACTCCTCATCTTTTCTACTCTTTTAGGATGGCCGATGCAAGGAATAAGTTCACGCAATCGGATGAAGATACACCCTTTGGACGTCACTTGAAGGAAGTCACTAGATACCTGAACATCGGAGTACCAAGCTTCACCGGAACCTACAACGCCACTTTACCTGAAGAGGAGCGCTGGATGATTCAAGTTCAAGTTCCAGGAAGGACGTTCATGCCCGTCACTGAGCCCATAGAGTTTTCCTTTGATGCACCAACCTGGAGTCTAGGAAAGAGCATGGCAGCCCACATCACTATGGGATGCATTGGAGAAGTCTACCACAAGGATCTCAATGATACTATCTACCAGATTTGTGGGCGCCGAGATGAGCAATGGGAGATGATCAGCACCGGGAAGGATAGATCAATTGCAGCTTTCATCCAGGAGTTAAACCAGCACATTCAACGCCAGGAGAACCAGATGTGCGCAGGCATGATAGACCTGAAGAAGGCCATGACCAAGATCACGGAGCTGGAAGAAGAACTCAAGTCTACACGCGATGGATATGAGGAGGAAATAGCAACACTCGTGGAGAAGAACGACGATCTGAAGAAGAAGCTAAAAATATTCATGGGATTTCCCGCAACTGGAGGAGAAGACGAAGATTGCACTTGTCCAGAGAACTACATCATCATCGACGACACCGACTCGGACCTAGACGATAGCGATGATGACTATGTTGATGAAGCTGGAGCAGATATCATGGAGTCTTCATCGGAGCAGTTTTTTTCTAGTCGACCACCATATCAGTAATAGTATTCTCCCATGTATCTAGTATAGCCCGAGCACTTTTGTAAACGATAGATAGACCATTGTATGCCCTTGTTTGATTGAATGAAGTGATTTTGTTTGCATTTGCCTCATGTGCATATGGGTAGTGTTTTCCCTCTAGACGTCATTCTATTCTATATTCTCATCTTTTCTAAACCCATCAGATGCCTCCGAGATGTGACAATGGATTTGCTTTCCCACCGGAGCTCACTCAGTTGATCCAGCAGCAGAATACATTGATGCAGTTGCTAGTCCAGAATCAGAATCAGGGGAACAACAACAACAACCCACCACCGCCACCACCTGTGGATCACTTAACCCGTTTTCTTAGGCTGAATCCGCCGGTGTTCTCTAGTAGCACCGAGCCTATAGTAGCAGATGATTGGCTCCACAAGATTGGAAGGAGTTAACCACTACAGGATGTACTGATGCTGAGAAGGTGCGCTTTGCCGCACATCAGTTGGATGGACCAGCAGCATCATGGTGGGAGAATTACACTGTCACCTATCCTATAGCCACGGTGACATGGGACCAATTTCAGCAGGCTTTCCGTACTGCCCATGTGTCAGCAGGAGCTATGGCCATGAAGAAGCGTGAGTTTCGCAACTTGCACCAAGGAGGACGGACTGTTGGCCAATATGTGGATGACTTTAGTAAGCTAGCACGTTATGCCCTAGATGATGTTGCTACGGATGCAGCTAAGCAGGAGAAAAGTTTCTGGAAGGACTGAATGATGAGTTGAGCATGCAGTTGATGGTAGCAAGCTTCAACAACTACCAGGAGTTGGTAGATCGCGCTCTTATGATTGCAGGGAAGCAGCAGCAGATTGAAAACCGCAAGAGGAAGTATGGACAAGGGAAGTACAATTCTGGAGCTCAGCAGAAGCCACGTTTTACCCCTAAACCGGGAGGACATTTTCAGCATACCCATGGAGGAGGCAGCTCGCACAATCATAATGGCCCCAAGAATGGTAACGGGAATGGAGGAAGCAACGGCCAGAACCGTACCAACCCATCGACGCCAGCCAAGAGAGACCTGAGCCAAGTCACTTGCTATAAGTGCCAAAAGACTGGACATTACGCCAATGAATGTCCTGAAGCGCAGAGTGGAAATGTCAATGTAAGCTCTGGGAAGAAGCCGAACCCTTTCAATAGGGGACAGGTGAACCACGTTAACGTGGAGGAGGTTGAAGCTCAGCCAGATGCAGTAATAGGTAAGTTTTTGGTTAAGTCATTTACTGCACTCGTTCTTTTTTATACTGGTGCATCGCATTCATACATCTCAAGGGGATTTGAGGATAAGTATAAACTACCAACCCAAGCCCTTAGGTCACCCATGTTAGTAACCTCGCCTGGAGCAGAGTATATGGCCAGTCTATGGTGTGATTGCTTACCATTAAGGATTGGTAACTATGTATTTCCCTTGGACCTAATAGTATTGGAATCTCAAGGATTAGATGTGATATTAGGCATGGATTGGTTATCGAAGTATGGAGGGAACATTGAATGCGCCAGAAAGTCAATTTTGCTTACAACGCCAGAAGGAAGAAGAATCAAGTATGTATCCCGGCATGTGCCGAAGAGGACTCAAGTAAATTCCTTATCAGGAGTTGTGCAGGAGGAAGTACCAATGGTGAAGGATTTACCTGACGTATTTCCGGAGGAGTTTCCATGCATGCCACCGGATAGAGATATTGAGTTTTTGATTGAACTTTTTCCAGACACAGGGCCCATATCTAAGAGACCATACAGGATGGCCGCAAAAGATTTGGAGGATATTAAGAAGAAGATTAAGGAGTTACTGGATAAAGGTTATATACGCCCAAGTTCTTCACCTTGGGGATCGCTAGTACTTTTAGTGGAGAAGAGAGATGGATCATTAAGGATGGTTGTAGATTATCGAGGATTGAACGAAGTAACAATCAAGAACAAGTACCCACTGTCGATGATCAATGATCTGTTTGATCGATTGCAAGGAGCTAAGGTATTTTCCAAGATCGATCTGCGATCAGGATACCATCAGTTGAAGATTCGAGAGCATGATATACCTAAGACGGCTTTTACCACCAGGTATGGGTTGTACGAGTATACCGTTATGTCATTTGGTCTGACTAACGCACCTGCATATTTCATGAACATGATGAACAAGGTGTTTATGGAGTTTTTGGATAAGTTCGTCATGGTGTTCATTGATGATATTTTAGTCTACTCAAAGAACGAAGAGGAGCATAAGGAGCATTTGCGTTTGGTACTTGAGAAGCTCAGAGAACATCAGTTATATGCCAAGTTCAATAAATGTGAGTTTTGGTTGAAGGAAGTTGGATTCCTCGGACACGTTATATCCGGAGAAGGTATAGCAGTAGATCCCACCAAGGTTGTCACTGTGACAAATTGGGAAGCACCAACAACAGTTGGAGAGATCCGAAGTTTTCTTGGACTTGCAGGATACTACCGAAGATTCATTGAGAATTTCTCAAAAATTGCGAAGCCTATGACGAAGTTGTTGAAGAAGGATACCAAGTTCAAATGGACTGAGGAATGTGAGGCTAGTTTCCAGGAGTTGAAGAAACGTTTGGTTACATCACCAGTATTGATTCTGCCAGATCAGAGCAAGGATTATGAGGTGTATTGCGATGCTTCATGTCGAGGCCTTGGAGCAGTGCTTATGCAGGAGGGAAGAGTTGTTTCGTATGCTTCACGACAGCTGAAACCTCATGAGTTGAATTATGCCACGCATGATTTGGAGTTAGCAGCTGTAGTGCATGCATTGAAGACTTGGAGACATTTTCTTATTGGAAACCATTGTGAAGTATACATGGATCAGAAGAGTTTGAAGTATATTTTCATGCAGAAGGAGCTAAATCTCAGGCAAAGGAGATGGTTGGAGCTCATCAAGGATTATGATATGATATTGCATTATCATCCCGGAAAGGCTAACGTAGTAGCTGATGCGCTGAGCCGTAAGAGCCATGTCAACACATTAATGACGGGAGATTTACCGAAGGTGTTAGCCGAAGACCTTCGTGAGCTATGTTTGGAAATAGTTCCGAGAGGCTATGTAGCAGCATTGGAGATTCAGTCTACTTTGATGGATAAGGTCAGAGAAGCTCAGAAAACTGACAAGGAGGTTGCCTCTATAAAGGAGAAGATGAGCAAAGGTAAAGTTAAAGGATTTCATGAGGATGAGCACGATACCATATGGTTTGAAGACCGTGTTTATGTGCCTAACAACCTGGAGATCAGGAAGTTGATTCTGTAGGAGGCCCATGATTCACCATACTCGATTCACCCAGGAAATACCAAGATGTATTTGGATTTAAAGGATACTTTCTGGTGGACCGGAATGAAGAAGGATATTGCGGAGTATGTAGCAGTTTGTGATGTATGTGAGAGAGTAAAGGCAGAGCATGAGAAGCCAGCAGGGTTGCTATAACCATTGCCGATACCCAAATGGAAGTGGGATAAGCTAGGCATGGATTTCATCACGGGATTACCCAGGACCCGTTCAGGCTATGACTCGATATGGGTTGTAGTCGATCGCTTGACGAAGGTAGCTCATTTCATCCCAGTAAAGACCACCTACACCAGTGCTAAGTTGGCAAAGATATACATGACCAGGATCGTATGTCTGCGTGGAGTTCCGAGGAGCATTGTATCAGATAGAGGAACCCAGTTTACCTCAAAGTTCTAGAATCAATTGCACGAAACTTTGGGTACCAGGCTAGAGTTCAGTACAGCTTTTCATCCGCAGACAGATGGACAGACCGAGAGAGTCAATCAGATTTTGGAGGATATGCTGAGAGCTTGTGCGCTAGATTATGGATCTAGTTGGGACGACAATTTGCCATATGGAGAGTTCTCCTACAACAACAGTTATCAATCCAGTTTGAAGATGGCCCCTTTCGAAGCCTTGTACGAAAGAAGGTGCAGAACACCATTGTCGTGGGATGAAGTTGGAGACCGCAAGTTGTTTGGACCGGATTTGATTAAGGAGTCTGAAAAAAAAGTGAAATTGATTCGCGATGGGCTCAAGGTAGCCCAGTCCAGGTAGAAGAGCTACACGGATTCTAAACGCAAGGAGACATTTTACGAAGTCGAAGACCGAGTTTATCTTCGAGTATCTCCACTTCGGGGAGTTAAGCGCTTTGGAGTTAAAGGAAAGTTAGCGCCACGTTTTGTGGGACCATACAAAGTTTTGGAGCGTATGGGAGAAGTTTCCTACAAGTTGGAGTTGCCCGAAGGATTGTCGGGAGTTCACGACATGTTCCACGTCTCCCAGTTGAAGAAGTGCCACGCAGAGATGGCGAACATACCGCTGAGAGATACAGTGCCGCTGGAAGCAATTCGGTTGGATAGTGATTTGACCTATGAGGAGAAACCACTCAAGATTCTTGAGTATGCCAGCCGAGTCACCCGCAACAAGGTTATCAAGTTTTGCAAAGTTTAGTGGAGCCACCACACCGAGGATGAAGCCACCTGGGAGCGAGAGGAAGAACTGTTGAAGGACCACCCTCACCTATTTTCTAGCCAACCCGGATCTCGAGGGCGAGATTCATCTTAAGGGGGGTAGGTTTGTAACATCCCAAATTTTCAATTTGGAATGTTATACATTAGGTCATCACTGCATATCATATTTTATTTGCTTTTGGACTGATCCAGAAATTCTACGCAACTCAAGGACCCACGGAGAGAGTTGGGGATTTCGTTATTTTCATATATGGGTTTTTCCCAAATTTTGAAAATAGGATCATTGATTTTATTTATTCTATCTTCAATTATTTCTATAATAAAATATGAGAGAGGGAATAAAATGACTTTCCCAAAATAAAGAAATATTAAAGGTTTAATAAAAAAAATCAAGTAAGATTTTATTTCGGAGTTTTCTCGCTATTTTATTTGAATTTAGGAAAAAATGCACGTTTTCAAAACTGCATTTTAGGGCCAAGAAAATGTTCATCCTGTTCTCAATATTTTATTTAGACGGTGAAAATTTGTTTTGGCATTTTTAGATTTTTATTTATTTTTCTAGATTTTTTTTCTTAGTTCGGCGGGATTTTTAAAAAAAAAAAACCTCCCACGCGCCTGACTGGGTCGAAGCCCAGCCGAGCCAGGCCGGCCCGCCTGCGCCACCACCTCCCCGTCCCGTGCCGCCGCCGGACTCGGGAGAGTCCGAGCCGCCGCCGCCGCCCGACCCCCTCCCCAAGTCAGAGTCGCCGCCGCCTCTCCCCCTTTAAATACCACCCCGAGGCCCCCCTCGAGCCCCGAGTCGCCGCCGCCGCAGCCCCTCGCTGCCCGCGCCGCCGCATGCCGCCGCCTTGCGCCGTCGCCGCCAGGAGCCGCCGCCCCGCCACCCAACGCCGCCCACCGCCACTGGAGCCCCGCCGGAACCCCGCTGGACCTCGCCGGAACCCGAGCCGAGGTAGCCGCCTGCCGCCTCGGTTTTTCTAAAGAAACCGATCCATTTTTTTAGAAAACCCTAGATTCGTTTTTTTATAAATAGATCGGTTTTATTTTCCGGTTTATTTTTTTAGCGAGCGTTCACCCGTTCGTTCGTTTTAACGGACGAATTCGTCGTTTAGTTTCAGTTAACGAACGTTCGTTCGTTAATCTCTTCGTCAGTTTTTCTTTTTCTCGGATTTTTCCGCGGTTATTTCTGATCGCGATTTCTGATCCGATTTTCGTTCTAGTATAACTTTTCGCTCGTTTATCGGAATCAGGCAATTCAAGCACCTGGAGTTTCGTATCTAAACCCTCTTTCCATTTAACCAACTCAAAAAAAGCTTTTGCATCTGTAAAATTTGACTTAGATCCAGATTAGTAAAGGAAGTTTGTTTCTTTCGCTGTTTGACTTTCGTTGCTTCGTTCGATTTGATTCTTGTTGCAAACCGGAGTTCTTAAGTTGAACTTTCTGGTTAGTTTTCTTATTTGAGTTTTACCCGTGCATTAGATGAGTACTTATTGTATGTTTGTTTGTTTGCAATAGAGTACCCGGAGTGCGCCGCTTGCTACTTCGAATCTCTAGGTTTCACGAATCATCAGCGAGGCAAGTAAGACTTTGATCATACCTCTTTACTACCCAGTTTTATTGCATTAGATCAATCCTCAAACAATTGCACGATTAGGATCTGATTAATATGTGGGTTTGGGGAAGTAGATGAGGTAGAACCTATTACCTGTTTTATTATCAACCCTTGGGAGTTACTTCTACGTTTGCTTATTATGCCATGCTATGCTAGTAGACGTGGATTGGGTGAGTGTATCCATGACAGATGTGAGATTGATAAATTAATGGTTTATTTAAGGTGGCAACTTAAACACACATCTGGGTGGATTGAGGCACCTAGGTATTCCAGCGATTGCCTGTTTTTCTTTATGGACCGCCACCCAGGCTCAAAGGGATCATGAGATTTATTCATACTAGAAACTTCCGTGTGCAGCCACAAGCTACTATGGGCTCTAGCATAGTTGACTAAGTCGTGCGAACTCTTACAGTGGTAGACTAGCAGATGTAGGGGATGTAGGTTTGTACTGTCTACCCGATCGTAAGGTGCTAGCGCTTCTGAAAGACTATGTCTCGGTCATCCGTTTTCTCAAACACCATGTAGTGCGAGAATCCCAGCGGAGGAGATCGAGTCTTGTGGGGAAAAGTGCGCAAACCTCTGCAGAGTGTATAAACTAATCATGGTTAGTCGTGTCCCCGGTTATGGACGTCTTGAGTATCTAGTACTTGGATTATCATGTGAATCTCATCATGTTACTTTAAATTAATACTGTTGGGTTTTAATGATGATACTAAATTGGGATTGAGAGGGTGTCTACACTCTCAATGTTTAACAACTACCATGATAGTTAAATAAAATTTATTCCTTTGCAGTAGGAAAAAATTGGCTTTACACAAAACTGTAACCATAGAGCTTTCCACCAGCCATATATGCATGTAGTATAGCTTTATTCTTCCATTACTCTCTATGTGTTACATTGCCAACATATTCCATGTGCTGACCCATTTTCGGGCTGCAACGTTCATGTTGCAGACTTTTCAGACGACGAGTAAAGTGCCTTTAGGTCGTGGTTCTATACTAACTGATGTCGTTGGAGTTGATGGACTCACTTATCTTCCAAGCCTTCCGCTGTTATCGTTATTAGATGGCCTTAAGCCATATTTATTTTTATAAGTTCTCTTTTGAGACATTCGATGTAATAAGTGTGTGATTGCTACTCTATTATAAATCCTTCAAGTACTATGCGTGTCAGCATTACTGATCCAGGGATGACACTAAAGCACAGAGATCGGACTGTTTGAGGTCTGGTCGCTACAAGAGGCCATGGTACTAACGCATGCTAGGAGCGGTACTACCGCACATGTGGTACTACCGCTACCTTGGGCGGTACTACCGTGGCCAGCTGCGGTACTACTGCTCCCTTGAGCAGTACTACCGCACGCCACAGACCAGTAGCACTCGGATGCCTTCATCTTCGCAGCGACAAGGGGAACACCGGTGCTCCAATGAAGCAAGGAAAGGTGGTGCAAAAGAATAGGCGTGTACATGATGATTCCACCCTAACCTTTCCGAAGTGGACCCCCTCTTATTAGTACGGCTTTCCTATGACTCAAATCCACCGAAAAAAACATAGAGAAACGTCGTCTACGATAGGCTCCAAGGGGCACCAAATCGTCTTGTGCCTAGACATGAGATATCTGAAATGCTCAATGCACACGATTAGTCCGCAAAAGCATTGTCATCAATCACCAAAACCACTTAGGTATAAATATGCCCTTACACCCTTTCCATCTAATTGGGCGTGGCTGCCTTAGGGGGGGCGCACCAGCCCATGTTCCCTCTACATGGCCCAATAAGGCCCAATACTCTCCCGGTGCCTCCGGAACCCCTTCTAGTATTCCGATAACTTTCCGGTGCATTCCGAAACCATTCCGGAGAGAAAATAGCATCATCCTACATATCAATCTTTACCTACAGACCATTCCGGAGCTCCTCTTCATGCTCGTGATCTCATCCTGGACTCCGAACAACATACGGTCACCAGACCACATAACTCATATAATACCAAATCGACATCGAATGTTAAGCGTGCGGACCCTACGCGTTCGAGAACTATGTAGACATGACCGAGACAGCTCTCTAGTCAATAACCAATAGCAGAACATGGTGCCCATATTGGCTCCTACATATTCTATGAAGATCTTTATTGGTCGAACCGTTATGAAAACATATGTAATTCCCTTTGTCCATCGGTATGTTACTTCCCTGAGATTCGATCGTCGGTATCTTCATACCTAGTTCAATCTCGTTACTGGCAAGTCTCTTTAATCATTCCTTAATACATCACCTTGTGACTAACTCCTTAGTCATTTCCTTGCAAGCTTATGATGTGTATTACCGAGAGGGCCCAGAGATACCTCTTCCATACTCAGAGTGACAAATCCTAATCTCGATCTATGCCAACCCAACACACACCTTCGGAGATACCTGTAGAGCATCTTTATGATCACCCAGTTATGTTATGACGTTTGATAGCACACAAGGTATTCCTCCGGTGTACAGGAGTTGCATAATCTCATAGTCGAGGGAATATGTATTTGACATGAAGAAAGTAGTAGCAATAAACTGAACGATCATTATGCTAAGCTAACAGATGGGTCTTGGCCATCACATCATTCTCCTAATGATGTGATCCTGTTATCAAATGACAACACATGTCTATGGTTAGGAAACCTTAACCATCTTTGATCAACAAGCTAGTC
This sequence comes from Triticum urartu, assembly GCF_003073215.2. Lineage (NCBI taxonomy): Eukaryota > Viridiplantae > Streptophyta > Magnoliopsida > Poales > Poaceae > Triticum > Triticum urartu. The sequence goes on from NC_053024.1 coordinate 492,824,077, forward strand.
TAGTAGAGGCTCAATAGGGTCATGGTATTGGTTTATGTATCCACACATGTATTTAGGTTTCCAATCAATACAATTTTAGCATGAATAATAAACCTTTATCATGAATATGGAAATATAAAATAACAACTTTATTATTGCCTCTTGGGCATTTTTCCTTCAATGTGATGAGTTGGACGGTGGCCTATTCTATGCATCCTCGCACATCATCATTGGCAATGGAGCATGTGCGCCCTTTTAGGACTCCCCTTTGGTTAACGGCGAGAAGCCGATTGAAAACACTCCTCTCATCTTTGAGGCCTCCACAAGGGAAAACTAGAATTTCAAGGAACCCATGCATGGAGACGCATGGCTCCTAAGATGAAGATTCTCAACCTCTAAACGATGGCTCACATTCGGTAAATTGTTACTCTTTGGGCTGCCTTGAGGATCATTCCAATTGTGGCAGACACTGATGACACCATCTACTGGAAGCGTGCAACAAACGGGTACTACTCCGCCACATCCACGTACAATGCCCAACTTCTAGGGATGGCTCGCTCGCACACGAGCTCTGCGGTTTGGAAGGCCTGGAGCCCTCCAAAAGAAGAAATTCTTTGCTTGCTGGCAATTCAAAACCATATTCGGATGGTGGATAGACTGAAAGAAAGGAGATGTCCAAATGATGGCCTCTGTCCGCTTTTCAAGCAGACTACATAATCTGTTGGACACATTTTCTTCAAGTGCCGATACACTATCAGATTATGGGCATGATCAAGGGGTAGCTCAACCTGACTACATGGACACTTCATCATGGATTGGTGAGCGCTCCATTATGGATTGATGGATCAACATGTCGGGCACCAATATGGCGATCCGAAAGGCATTAGCCTCCCTTACCATGCTAACTTATTGGACCATTTGGTATGAGAGAAATGCTAGGGTATTCCGCCACAAGTCTTCCCTCCCGTCCATCCTACTAGCAAACATTCAATGCGAGGCCAGCCTTTGGGTCACCGCTGGCACAAAACACGGCTATATCATGCCGGGAGAGTAATAGCCATGTAATCTTATTTTTGCTTTTGTAAACACAACTCTAAACTCCTTAATTAATGGAGAAGGCAAATGTTTAGCCTCCATTTGAACAAAAGATATATCTATCCCGCAAAAATAAGACTAAGAAATAATACAGTGTTTATCTTCTATAAATTATGTTCCAGGTTTAATGTAACGCCTCGAGACCGATGTGCCAGGTGTCCTCCAGTTATTCGCCCGCGTTGACTGCGCCTCGCCCGCGAGTGGCTACCATCTGGGCTCTAAGGCCCAGCAGCCCCCACGCCAGCGCCTGGGCCACCGCAGCCAGCGCCCCTGGCCCAGCATCAGCGACCGCGTGGGCCACCAGCAAGCAGGCCCAGTGCCCCCCTTCTAGCCTCCCTCTCCAGCCGACCCATCTTCTCCTCCAGGCTCAATGTGAGCAACCTCCTCTTAGTTCGGCCCTGATCCAGTTTCAGTCCAGTAGTGTTTTTTTCAGTCTATGCGATTTTAGCTTTTTCCCAGGTTTTTGTTGTTTTACAGAAAACCCCTTGTAGATCATGCATATAATAACTTAATAACCGTGCATTATATTAAAATGATTTATATATATAATATGCTTAGTTTTTCATCTAGTTTCATAATATGTCTTTTTCATCCATGTTTAAAATGCTTAAGATGTTGTTTGTTTAAACTTGCTTAATTAACTTGCTAAAATGCTTTAATTCATAACTAAATAACTGTAGCTCGGTTTTAAACAAACTTTATGTGTAAATGGGGTAGAAAAATGCCTAGTTTAACATGGCGTACTTGCTTTGCATGTTTAACAACTCTAAAATATGGTTTAGGGCAGAACAGGACCAAACCTAATATATGCACATGAGGACTTTCCGGATTTGTTGTTTGATGTTCCGGCCTAATTTAAACTTGCCTAGATAGGTAGTTTTACTTTGCTTCACCCCTTGCCATGCTAAACAACATTTAATATTGTTGAGTTCATAAACGAGATTGAACTAAATAAGTCATGTGGTGTTCCGTCAATATGCAACTCGTTGCATATTGAGCTCCACTTAATTTGTAGAATTGCTTGTGCACTTTGCCATGCCATGCTTCATTATACCGGACATGCATCATACTTGATTGTGCATCATGCCATGTTCATGTGTTGGTTGTTTACTATGTTGTTTGCTCCTTTCTGGTGTTGCTTCTTCGGGTTGGTTCCGATAACGTCGTGTTTTGGGGTTATGTTCGACTACGTACGTTTGTCTTCTTCATGGACTAGTTCTTCTTCCTTGCGGGATTTCAGGCAAGATGACCATACCCTTGAAATCACTTCTATCTTTGCTTGCTAGATGCTCGCTCTTTTGCTATGCCTATGCAGCGATACCTACCACTTGATTATCATGCCTCCCATATTGTTAAGCCAAGCCTCTAACCCACCTTGTCCTAGCAAACCGTTGTTTGGCTATGTTACCGCTTTGCTCAGCCCCTCTTATAGCATTGTTAGTTGCAGGTGAAGATTGGAGTTTGTTCCTTGTTGGAACATGGATATTTTGTTGGGATATCACAATATCTCTTATTTAATTAATGCATCTATATACTTGGTAAAGGGTGGAAGGCTCGGCCTTATGCCTGGTGTTTTGTTCCACTCTTGCCGCCCTAGTTTCCGTCATATCGGTGTTATGTTCCTGGATTTTGTGTTCCTTACATGGTTGGGTTATAATGGGAACCCCTTGATAGTTCGCCTTGAATAAAACTCCTCCAGCAAGGCCCAGCCTTGTTTTACCTTTTGCACCTAGCCTTTTTTTCCCTTGGGTTCCGCGGACTCAAGGGTCATCTTTATTTTACCCCCCCCGGGCCAGTGCTCCTCTGAGTGTTGGTCCAAACTAGAGCCATGTGCAGCGCCCCCTCGGGGAAACTCGAGGTTTGGTTTTAGTTGTATGGAGCGCTCATCTGAGTGTGCCCTGAGAACGAGACATGTGCAGCTCCTATCGAGATTTGTCGGCACATTCGGGCGGAGTTGCTAGACTTGTTTTATCATTGTCGAGGATGTCTTGTAACCTGGATGCCGAGCCTGATCGGATTGTCTTGGGAGAAGGAATATCCTTCGTTGACCGTGAGAGCTTGTGATGGGCTAAGTTGGGACACCCCTGCAGGGATTTGAACTTTCGAAAGTCGTGCCCGCAGTTATGGGCAGATGGGAATTTGTTAATGTCCGGTTGTAGAAAACCTAAAGTTGACCTTAATTAAAAGACATCAACCGTGTGTGTTACCGTGATGGTCTCTTCTCGGCGGGGTCCGGGAAGTGAACACGGTGTTGGAAGTTATGCTTGACGTAGGTTGTTCTAGGATCACTTCTTGATCATAGTTTCTCGACCGTGCTTTGCCTTCTCTTCTCGCTCTCATTTGTGTATGTTAGCCACCATATATGCTAGTCGCTTGCTGCAGCTCCACCTCATACCTTTTACCCTACCTATTGTAAGTGCATCTAGTGCCACCCCTAGTTGGTTTTGGAGTATTGACGACAAACCTAGTTGAGGGACTAATGTGTTTTTGAGAATTGCAGAATAACACAGGTAGAAGTCCCTCATGATTCGGTTTTACTACCAGAGATGACCCCCAAAACTTTATGAAGACATTGAAGTCAAAGGTGGTATATGAAGATATTCACATTGAAGACTATGACAAGAGAAGACACGATATGAAGCCTATGGAGCTCGAAGACTTAGATCTTTCGTAGTTCTTTCTCTTTTGTGTTGAGTCATAGGAACCACCATACTATTAAGTGGGGTCTAAGAGAACCAGTCAGAATGACTGAAGTGATGCCTAAACCAAAAACCTATGTCTTCGAGTGAAGACTATGAGAGCGAATCTTGTCCAGAGTCGGACAAGTCAGCTTTGCTTGTAGCCCAAGTAAAGTTGTCGTGTGAGTTTGAAATCTGACCGTTGGAACACGTGTCAGTTCCTTAGTGACCCAGGGTCATTTCGGACAAATCAGGTCGGGTTGCCAAGTGGCTATAAATAGCCCACCCCCTACAACCATAAACGGTTGGCTGCTCAGATTTAGTGCACGGCTTTTGTCGTTTGAGAGCAACCCACCTCGAAGCCTTTGAGAAAGAGAACACCTAGCGAGGATAAAGCCCTAACCACCTAGAGCCAGAGATAATTGGGCATCACTTAAGTCTTCTTGTCTGAGTGATCTGAAGACTTATTACACTTGAGGACTGTGCATCCTCCAGCCGGTTAGGCGTCGCGTTCTGAGCATCCAAGAGACATTGTGGATTGCCGGTGAACGAAGTCTGTGAAGGTTTGGGAGTCTACCTTGAAGACTTACCAGAGTGATTGGGCGAGGTCTATGTGACCTTAGCTCAAGGAGAATACGGTGAGGACTGGGTGTCCTGAGCTGCGTGTTCAGGACTGGGTGTCCGGGACTGTGTGTCCTAAGGTTTAAATACCTAGCCGCTCCAACCAGACGTACAGTTGTCACAGCAACTGGAACTGGTTCAACAAATCATTGTCTTCAACGAGTCACCGGTTTCATCTTCACATCACTTTACTTACTATTCCTCCTTGTGAAGTCATTGTATGTTTGCTCTATCATTTGTCTTCACTGAGTGACTGCGTGTTCTGTTTGGCTTCACAATATCTTCCTACCTGATCCTTACTACCTAGCTGCTATTAGTCTTTGTGCTTTCACTTCATTGAATACTTGACTATGGTTTGCCTAGTGTAGCCTACCTTCCGCTGCATGGTAATAGGTTTAATTTTATCGTTTGTCTTCAAAACTCCCATGTTCTGAAGACTTTCATAAAAATCGCCTATTCACCCCCCCCTCTAGTCGATATAACGCAATTTCAATTGGTATCAGAGCAAGGTGCTCCCTTGTTCTGTGTGATTCGGTTTAACCACCTGGAGTTTTAGCTATGTCGACTGCAGGGATAATTAAAGTCTCCGCTGCATGCCTCGTCTTTGATGGAACTGAATATCCCTACTGGAAGAATAAGATGCGTATGCATCTTGAAGACATTGACGTCAACCTATGGTATGTCGTCGAGAACGGCGTTCCCAAGGCTGGAGAAGGTGTCACTGCTGCTGATGTCAAGAAATTCGTTCAACTGGACTCTACTGCCAAGAATATCATCTATGGTCATCTGACCAAAGGACAGTATGGCCGTGTGAGTGCTTTGAAGACATCCAAGCTGGTCTGGGACTGGCTCTCCAAGGTCAATGAAGGCATCTCAACCCAGAGAGATCAGAGAATCAGTGTCCTTCGCAACCTCTTCAACCGCTTCAAGCGAAATGACAATGAGAATGTGCAGCACACATTTGACCGACTCACTGACATCACAAATGAGCTTCAAGCCCTCGGCGCCACTGAGATTACCAAACACGAAGTCGTCAAGACGCTGCTGAGATCACTTGATAGTTCGTTTGACATCCTGGCCCTGATGATTCAAGAACGTCCTGATTTCAAGACACTCGATCCGTCTGACATACTTGAGAGGCTCAACACACATGAGTTTCAGCTTTCGGAGAAAAGAGAGATCTACGGTCCAAACTATGGGCGAACTCGTGCCTTGAAGGCAAAAGTTGTCTCCTCATCTGAAGAAGAATCTGACAGCAGTTGTGATGACCCTAAAGACATTGGAAGGGAACTTGCTATGCTTGTCAAGAAGTTCCAAAAAAATTCACCAAGAAGAAAGGTTTCAGAAAGTCTTCCCGATCAAGTTCAAGGAATGATGAAGCTCCTGCTCATGACTACAAGAAGAAAACATGTCACAAGTGCAAGAAACTTGGCCACTTCATCTCTGAGTGTCCACGGTGGGACAATGAGAACAAAAAGAAGAAGAAGAGCAAGGAATATGACTCTGACGACAAGAAGAAGAAGAAGAAGAAGAAGAAATACTCAAAGTCTTCTTCCAAGTCTTCCTCAAAGTCTTCATCACACAAGAAGAGCTCATCTGGCAAGGCACGTGCGTTTGTTGGCAAGGAAATGGATTCTGAGGAGGAGTCTGCTTCTGAGGAGGCGGAGGTGGAGTCTGAGGAGGAATCCGACTCAGGCGTCGCAAGTCTGGCTACAGCATACGTTGCCAAGTCCATCTTCAACACTGAAGACAATGACTTCATCACCGACACTGATGCAAATGACAAGGACTACTCCGCTTCTACCTACTGCTTCATGGCACGCGGTGCCAAGGTAAACACACGCACTACTCACTATCAAACATCTAGTGACGATGACTCTGATTGTGGTTCAAAACCTAGCTACAAAACACTTGCTAAAATTGCAACTGAACAACAGAAAGCTATGGAACATATTCAAAAACTGTTAGACAGAAGCGATGATCTGTTAGGTGCTGAAATGACTCGATCTGAATCCTTAATTGAAGACATAAAAAATCTTCACGTTAAGTATCAGGAACTTGAAAGTCGTCATGAAACTCTCTCAACAACTCATGAAAAGCTTTCCTATGATTATCTTCAAAGGAAGCAAGATCTTGAGAAATTGAGAGCGGTTCATGAAGATCTTAAAACGGAAAACGAGTCACTTCGTGCCAAACAAATCAGTCCCGCTCAGGAAGGATTTGAACCACCATGTCTTAAATGCATTGAGCGTGATAATGCTACTTCTGTTGCTGAATGTTCTACTGCTACTGCTGTTGCAATATCTTCAACTGTTGATGCGGTAACTAACCCCTCTGCTGAGGATACCACCGCTATTGCTGATGAGAATGCTAGGTTGAAGACATTGCTTGAAACAGGGATGTACAAAAGTCTTAAAGGGCATCAAACGCTATGTGATGTCCTGAAAAAGCAGATTCTGAACCGAAACCCTAGGAAAGAGGGTGTAGGGTTCGTAAGGAAAATGAATGCAGATGGCTCTCACTGGAAACCTGAGCAGTACCCCAAAACCATGTGGGTTGCTGCAAAGGAACCTTCAGCAGATCCATCCAATCTATCTGGCTTCACTTGTGCTAACCCCATTATCATTGATGAATCCTTTGATGCAAACTATATACTGTTTAAGAATCAGAATGGTGAAGTGTTTGCTAGGTACATTGGTACTAACTGCAGGAATGGACCGCCTATGAAGAAGATCTGGGTTCCGAAAAGGTGTCTAGAAAATCTTCCTGTGAATGTCTTCATGACACCTCACTTGAAGAAGACAAACCTCAGACCAAAGGCTTCATATGGTCCAAAGGCTTCATACAAACAGAGGACTCACCTGAGTCGCACTAACGCAAATGTTTTGCAGGGAAACCATACTCAGGCATATGAATATGAGAGCGGTTCATCAAACCGCCTTGTTCATAAGACCAAGAACTATTCTGCTTATTCTTATGAGTACTATTGTCCACCTGCAAGACTGTTTGCTAAGGCTTCAAAGCCAAAATTCTCAGATGCTGCACTTAGACTTATTGCTTCTAAGCCACCCTTGAAGATGTGGGTGGTTAAGAAGGCTTAACTCTCTTTTGCAGGGAAAGGTCTCCAGCAGAAAACCAAAATCGTCTGACGCTATTGCTGGGGACCTTAAACATCTTGTAGGGCGCAAGATCAAATGCCCAAATGGTCTTACTATGTACTTCGTACCTGAATCGCTTGCTACTCTCCCTATTAGTCCTAACCTAGATCTAAGCTTTCATAACCCACTGGTTCGTCAAATGTTTTTGCTTCACAATGCTCTTGGTGAAGCCTATCCCCCTAACTGCACTGTAGGGTACGACACCAGCGTCTTCAGAATGGATTATTGACAGTGGGTGTACAAATCACATGACTGGCAAAAGAAGTCTTCTTATGGACTCAACCTTACGTCCATCCGACAAGAGCCACATCACATTTGCTGACACTGGTAAAAGTAAGGTATTGGGTCTAGGTAGAGTTGCAATCTCAAGGGATCAACACATGGATAAAGTCATGCTTGTTGAATCCCTTGGCTTCAACTTAATGTCTGTCTCAATGCTTTGCGGTTTGAACATGATCGTAATGTTTGGAAAATATCGTTGCCTTGTACTAATGGAATCTCACAAGTCTCTAGTGTTTGAAGGGTATCGAAAAGATGATTTGTATGTGGTAGATTTCTCAGCAGGGCCACAGCTTGCAGTATGTCTTCTAGCAAAGGCTTCAGAATGCTGGCTCTGGCATCGGAGGCTTGGACATGCTGGCATGAGGAACCTCCACACCCTTGCGAAGAAGAAGCATGTCATAGGCATCGAGGGCGTCAAGTTCAAGAAAGACCACTTATGCGGTGCCTGTGAAGCAGGGAAGATGACGAGGGCCAAACATCCCTCGAAGACAATTATGACTACTACTCAACCCTTCGAACAGCTTCACATGGATCTTTTCGGTCCCACTCATTACACAACTCTAACTACTACTGCTTGCCTCTATGGCTTCGTTATTGTTGATGATTATTCTAGATATACTTGGGTGCACATAATCCTTTACAAGACTGAAGTGCAGGATGTCTTCAGACGCTTCGCCAATCGAGCTATGAACAATTTTGGCGCCAAGATAAAGCACATCAGAAGTGACAATGGCACTGAATTCAAGAACACTGGCCTTGATACATATCTTGATACCTTGGGCATCACACATGAATTCTCAGCTCCGTACACGCCACAGCAGAATGGCGTCGTCGAACGCAAGAACAGAACACTAATTGAGATGGCCAGAACGATGCTAGATGAATACAAGACCCCAAGAAAATTCTGGCCCGAAGCCATTGATACTGCATGCCATACAATCAATCGTGTTTATCTTCACAAGCTACTGAACAAGACATCTTATGAGCTCCTTACTGGTAAGAAGCCAAATGTCAGTTACTTCAGAGTATTTGGCGCAAGGTGCTGGATCAAGGACCCACATCACACCTCAAAATTTGCACCAAAAGCACATGAGGGTTTTATGCTTGGATATGGAAAGGATTCACACTCCTACAGAGTCTTCAATCTCTTTCATTACAAAGTGGTTGAAACAGTGGATGTGCGGTTCGATGAGACCAACGGATCACAAAGAGAGAAGCTGCCAAGTGTGCTAGATGAAGTTCCATCCAGCAAATCAATCAAGCTAATGGGAACTGGAGAAATTATACCTTCTGAAGCTCATCCTAAAGAAGAACTTATCATTTCAGCACCTGATCAACATGAAGACAATGCTCAGCCTGAAGACATTCCTTCCAACAACGACAATGAGCAGCAAGAGCAAAGTCTTCGCCCTGTACATCCTCGCGTTGCCAATGAAGTGCAGATTGAAAGAATAATTGATAGCATCAATGCACCTGGTCCACTCACTCGTTCAAGGGCAACTCAGCTAGCAAATTTCTGTGGGCACTTCGCATTCGTCTCAATCTCAGAACCCAAGAAAGTTGAAGAAGCGTTCATGGAACCTGAATGGATTCAAGCTATGCAAGAAGAGCTTCAACAGTTTGAGCTGAATAATGTATGGGAACTGGTTAAGCGTCCTGATCCACGGAAGCACAACATAATAGGCACCAAATGGATATACCACAACAAGCAAGATGAGCATGGTCAAGTTGTCAGAAACAAAGCTCGTCTCGTTGCTCAAGGATATACTCAAGTGGAAGGCATTGACTTCGATGAAACATTTGCTCATGTGGCTAGACTTGAAGCCATACGCATACTGCTGGCCTATGAAAATCATCATAACATACTTCTATATCAAATGGATGTGAAGAGTGCCTTTCTCAATGGCAAGATTGAAGAAGAAGTGTATGTTGCACAACCACCTGGCTTTGAAAATCCAAAACATCCTGACATGGTATACAAGCTCAACAAGGCACTGTATGGCCTCAAACAAGCCCCTCGGGCCTAGTATGACACACTCAAATACTTCCTGAAGAGCAAAGGCTTCATACCTGGTTCCCTAGATCCCACTCTTTTCACGAAGACATATGATGGTGAACTGTTTGTGTGCCAAATATATGTGGATGACATTATCTTCGGCTGCACCAATCAGAAGTACAGTGAAGAGTTTGGATATATGATGCAAGAGCAATATCAGATGTCCGTGATGGGGGAGCTGAAGTTCTTCCTTGGTCTTCAAATACGACAACAATGCAATGGCATCTTCATATCTCAAGAGAAGTATCTCAAAGATTGCCTGAAGAAGTTCGGTATGCAAGACTGCAAAGGCTTCACAACACCAATGCCAGCCAAACATCATCTGGGTCCTGACGACAATGGTAAAGAGTTTGATCAAAAGGTATACCACTCCATGATTGGTTCTTTACTTTATCTATGTGCATCTAGGCCAGATATTATGCTTAGTGTTTGCATGTGTGCTCGATTTCAAGCGGCACCAAAGGAGTCGCATCACTTAGCTGTGAAGCGAATTCTTTGATATTTGGCTCACACCGCAACTCTAGGATTATGGTATCCAAAGGGCTCAGAGTTTGATCTGGTTGGATTCTCGGATGCTGATTATGCTGGTGACAAAGTTGATCGCAAGTCTACATCAGGCACATGTCACTTTCTGGGACGATCACTTGTATGTTGGTCTTCAAAGAAGCAGAACTGTGTATCTCTCTCCACTTCTGAATCTGAATACATTGTTGCTGGATCTTGCTGCGCTCAGCTTCTGTGGATGAAGAAAACACTCAAGGACAATGGAATTCATCTAAAGCAAGTGCCACTTTACTGCGACAACGAAAGCGCCATCAAGATTGCCAACAACCTAGTTCAGCACTCGAAGACAAAGCACATTGAAATTCGTCATCACTTTCTCAGAGATCATGTTGTGAAGGAAGACATTGATATCATACACGTCAACACTGAAGAGCAATTGGCAGATATCTTCACCAAGCCCTTGGATGAGAAGAGGTTTTGCAAGTTACGGTGTGAGCTAAATATCCTGGAATCCTCAAATGTCCTGTGATCAGGCACACATCCTAACCCTTATGCATATTGATGACTTAGATGTGCAACACACGAAGTGAAGTATATCTTCAATCAATGAAGACATACATTCTAAGTGTGAATACATTAATGTGGAATTTGACTTCGGAGCGCCACGATAATTGTGCGCCATGTCTGGGTCTAATACTTCCTATACGGTGGGTAACGCCACCACCAAACGTTCTATTTTGAAGTGTTTCACTCGTGGCGTTACCTTGCAATGTCTTCACATTTGGTTTGGCTTCGAACTCAACATATTTTCATGATTATCTTCACTATGTTGATTATATATATATATATATGCTAGTGTTCTGTCCTCTACAGCATTCACTTATAGCTATGTCTTCGTGTTGAATCTTTTGAACTAAGTGAATGTGATCGGACCCCAACTTCTCTATGCTTTCTATCTCAAACTCTATCTCTCCAAGTCATATGCATTCTATTGAAACTGTCGAATGTCTTCTCTGTGTCCTTGTCAGCAGAAGATACAGAGACAACCATTAAGTCCGTTTTCAATGCTCATTCCTCCACATGAAATCCGGAGAAGTAGGAACGACCACCCGACAATCCAGGCGTGCGTGGGACGTGGAACAAACCCCAAAATTCCACATACTGGCCACGTGTTCCTCAGATGCGAATCGCCAGGGGCACCTGTGTAATAGCACAGTGCCGCCCCTGTGCCTATAAATACACACTCACAGCGGTCATTATCTCTTCTTCCACCCTCGCACGAACCCTAGCGCCACCGCTAGCTCTCGACGACGCCGGCGACGAAGCGCTTCGCTGCCGCAACCTCTCCGACGCCGTCTTCACGCCGACCGTGGACATCGTCCTCTCCGCCATCGCCGTAGGTGTCCTCCGTCGCCAAGTTAGGGCACGGAAGAGTGAACTGCTCGGCCTCATCTCCCACTCCGTCTAGTAGTTCTCAGTGTGGTAAATAAAACTCCCTTTTTACAGCACCGTTGATCCTATTGATCTGTCACTTTCTACCACAAGCAGTTTCTGTTCACACAAGCTAGATCTCTCTCATACTGCATCTCATAACATGCCTAGTATATTCACTTGTGCTTCACAAAGTAGTTAGATTCCTCACTTGTACTGATCTGTGGGTTCGTACAAATCTGGAACCAACTTCTTATCTATGAGTGAATGTCTTCGCACGATGAGGTCAATGTCTTCTAAACTGATTTATCTTCAAAATCTTCTGAGAATGCATATGACCTCTTCCCCTTCCCTCGCACCTTAATGCTGTCACAGGTACATGTCTGTGGGAGAATCCTTTGGTTCTCATAGTCTGCATTCATTTGCAGAATTCTTACAGCATCACATAAATTCTCCTGAAGCCAGTTCCTGTTGGTCCAGCAAGAGAAAGCCTTTGAACGTCTTGAAGCCTTTCAAGTTAAAGTTTATGGCTTCAGAGAAAGCAGCAAGGAAGGGGGGCAGACAACATCGTGGCGGAACATCCAGAGATCTACCTGATGAACTCGTAGAAATGTATAAGACAGATCCTGAAGAGGATTATAGTCAGCGCAAGACCCGAATCCAATGGATTCGATGCTATTGGGCAGAACAATGGTTCAAATACCGCTTCACAACCCAAGAGTATGCTGAGAAAAGTGCCATCAAAAGACCGTGGGGAGACATCTTATACAAGAACCTTCTACCCAGGTCCAGAGATGAAGCTATTGCCCAAAGCTTCTATCCATGCATGGTCCGTGGGCCACAGCCTGATGATGCACATCCGTTGTCACTACTCTGGTGTCGTGACGACAATCTGTTCAAGCGCAACTTCCAGTTTGCCCAAAACTCAGCGAAGTAGAACAAGAAGAAATTTGGGTTAGACTTCAACCCTGGTCCCTCAGCACCAAGGGCAGATGGCACACGACATGCAGAACCAAATGTCATCGGTCCTTTCGCCAACCTTGAAGGCCTCATCACCTACATCTTGGTTCAAGGGACTACAGTGAACGAGCCTGCGGCTGACACTTGAGTCTGATGACGCGCCTGCAGTGCCGAAGCCAAAGCAGTTGAAGAAGCCAAAAGCTTCAAAGCCAGCCCCTTCACCAAAAATCTCAAGGGCGAAGCCATTGGCAACTGCACCTCCTGAAGACAGTGTGCAGTATGAAGATTTATCACGCGTCTCCAAGCCCCAGAAGGCCAAGATGCCTCTGTCTCACACTGGCAAAGAGCTAACAGCTGCTGCCATCCTGCGCAATGACGACATTGATCTGTCAAGTGATGAAGATCTTGCAGATGACGCTCTTGAGCAACTCATCAAGAGCAAAGAAGAAGCAGAAATCTTCAATGATCTGCCTCTCTTTGATGTCACCATCATCCACAACTTCATTGACGAGTGGTTTGACACGCCAAACATCAGCTTTGAAGATCTGCAGCTACCTATTGGCCTCAGTGTTGCCTTCCAAGGCGCCATTGCTTCAGAACTTGCTATTGCCCAACGCATTGTTGAACTGAAGCAGAAGATTGACTATGAAAAGGCTCAGTTCAAGAAGCATATGGCCAAGCTCAGCGTGCAAGAAGTAAAGAACTTCAAGACAATGATGCACTTGCTCAAGGAAGCCTTTGTGAAGAAGCGTGCAGAAGCTCAGGGTTCGCGTGAGCGCATGAAGACTCTGGCTGATAGATGTGTGCAAGCCTATAATGAGGCTGAGAAGCGCAAAGCACTTGGGCGTCCTGGCATCGACCCCAGGATGGCCGCAAAGAAGAAGAAGAAGCCTGCTACGGCTGAATCTGATGCACCAAGGCAAGAAGCAGTTCCGATTGTCTTCCCAACAAGAATGACTGGCTCGAAGCCAAAGAGCCGGTCAACAGCTTCAGAGCTCAAGAAGACAAGAACTGCTGAGGCTGAAGCCAGGAAGAGGAAACACTCTGAAGACTCTCCTACTGCCCCCACCAAGAAAAAGAGAAAGACCAAGAAAGCTCGGGCTGCTCCCACAGAGCCCTTGATAGTTGAACCCATTTCTATGGTTCATCCTGACGCAGAACGTCAACTAATAGTTCATGAGCCTGCTTCCACAGAGGCTCCTGAAGCTGAAGATATTCCAGCAGCTGATCCCATCGCTGCTGAAGACATTGGTCATCATGACAATGTAGAAGATGATGCAGTCCTTCCTCAGTTAGAAAACAGCGAACTCATCAGCATTGGTCGTCCACTGACGCCAATTGCACAGGATGCTTCATGGGCGGATCGCCCACAAGAGGAAGAAGACTATGAGGCCCAGCCCACTCCAACTCCACAGGCGTCGTCTGCGTTCCGCAGGCTTCACAAAGGTCCAAGGCCTCAAGTATCTGCCGAAGACATTCTGGCTGCATCAGCCGCAGAAGAAGAAGTACCACAAGATCCGACTCCCCTGCTCCACCAAGAAGCAGTTCTCCAGGAGAACGTGCCTGTGACCGACCCTCCAGCTAGTCAAGTGGAGGATGAAAATCTTGAGGCTGCCACAACCAACAACGAAGCTAATGTGGAGCCCTCCCCAGCAAAAGCTTCAGAAGACAGCGAAGCCACTGATCCAGCCACTTCTGTTCCTGAGTCTGCTGCCGGTCCCCAATTCAACTATCATGTTGAGCACAGGCCTCAGGTCCAGAAGCCAATCCCAAGACTGCCAAGGTTTCCAGGTCCTGCATCAGCACCTGGCTCCTTCAACATCAATGGCTTCAGGGCAGACAACACGTTCTTCAATAGCTCCAGGAACCCCTACTCAAGGGAAAGGATATCATCTGATCGGTTCTGGAGCTATCCTCAGCGCAGCTATTACTCTTGCATTCTTTACAACCAAGGTCGCATCTTCCCACACAAGCGCCTAGATATTGAAGCTATAGCTGGTCTGCCCTGTCTAGAAGAAGCGTTGGATTGCTTCAAGCAAGTGGGTCTGCTGCAGTTTGTTACTAATGAAGAGCATTGGAATGAAGAGCTGCTGCTACAATTCTATGCCACACTTCACATCAAAGGGTATAGCAGAGATCCGAAGACTTGGGTCCTGGAGTGGATGACTGGCAACGTTCATCACGAAGCCAATGCATTTGACATCATTGAGCTCACTGGCTTGCCCACTCCTGGCGATCTCTTCGAGCAAGGCTGTCAGCTGCATGCTGAAGCTATTGAGAGCATCTTTCAGCGGCCAGAACCTAATATGAGTCAAATGCTCAGCATGATGAAGCCATTGCCCCAAGATGCTGCTTATCCCACAGAGTTCTTCGTTGAAGACCTTGAGTACCTGCCTAGAACCATCTATCACATCATCAGGCGAACTCTCTGGCCTATCAAAGGGCACTCTCCAAATGCCAAGCTTCAGGGTGCAATGAAGACTTTGGTCTTCTATATACTTCATGGCAAATGCTTCAATGCACAGGACTTCTTCATACGCCAACTTGCTGCATCAGGCATTGATCTGTTTGGTTTGAAGTTCTACGCCCCTTGGGTCATGCGGCTGATCAAGCTACACTCCGCCATCTCGTATCAGCCCTCAGCCTGCAACCATCGGATCTTCTTGCCTGACGTGGACATGTCTACTGAAGCCATATATTCTGAGCCTGCCAAGCAACCTCTAAGTCTTTAGAATGCAGAACATCAGAGTTTTACTCAGAACGTTGAAGGTGTTGAAGCAGTTTCTCGGGTGTATCCTTTGGCTGGCACTACACGTGCACCACACCCTACTTCAACTGAAGCCACTGACAGTGCCACTGCTCCAAGACCCAAGAAGCGCACTCGTGTTCTCAACGACCAAGAGCTTCTTGTGGCTCTACATCAGAAACAAGATAGGCATCATGACTGGCTGAAGCGTCAGATGAAAAGCCTCTTGGTGGATGTTAACCGCACTCGAAATCTTGCCACCAAGAATGCTTTCGTTGCCCATGAAACCTGTCGCCGCACATGGAAAGGGCTAACGATGATGCTGTCTGAAGCTGATCTTCAAGAGGATGGCTTCACTGAGAGATTCAAGTTTGACTCCACACCTCCTCGAAGGGCTGTGCTGCTAGGAACTCCATCCCTTGAAGACTCTGAGTTCTCTTCCTCTGCTGCCACAGTGACTGCCAGAATTATTGAAGAAGAAGACGATGCTACTTCACCGCCATATCCTTCAGCACCTCCAAGCTCTTCTGCATCGCCAAACAACACCAACAACCCTGCTCCTTCACCTACTCCTCATGGGAACGAGTAGAGGCTCTATGTCTTCAAACCTTTTTGGTCATTACTGACAAAAGGGGGAGAACCATATGAGATTGATAGTCTTCAAGCGGGTTCATATGGGCGGGTGCCTTATATTTTGCTTCGTGCTTACAACTCTCTTTTTTTTGCTACATTTGGTTCTTATGAATTGTAACACTTAAAACTAGATGGTCGTCTGCTACTTATTTGCCACCTTGTTTTGCGAAGATAAATTCCGCATGTGCGACGATAAATTCCGCACTTAGCTCATTCTGCAGTCGTCCATTTTCCATTATGCATGGCATTATCTTCATATACTTTCACATGCATAGTGGATTGTCATCATAAGTTGAAGTGGATCTCCACAGGTACCACCTGCCATGTGCATTTGCATTCCAAAAGCAAATTAACTTATATGCACATCTTCAGGGGGAGCCCTTGCAACTTATGAAGACAATTCCTTATCCTTTACAGTTTCACAGATTATATTCCCCGTTGAAAACTTCAACTAGTTTGTCATCAATCACCAAAAAGGGGGAGATTGTAAGTGCATCTAGTGCCACCCCTAGTTGGTTTTGGAGTATTGACGACAAACCTAGTTGAGGGACTAATGTGTTTGTGAGAATTGCAGAATAACACAGGTAGAAGTCCCTCATGATCCGGTTTTACTACCAGAGATGACCCCCAAAACTTTATGAAGACATTGAAGTCAAAGGTGGTATATGAAGATATTCACATTGAAGACTATGACAACAGAAGACACGATATGAAGCCTATGGAGCTCGAAGACTTAGATCTTTCGTAGTTCTTTTTCTTTTGTGTTGAGTCATAGGAACCACCGTACTGTTAAGTGGGGTCTAAGAGAACCAGTCAGAATGACTGAAGTGATGCCTAAACCAAAACCTATGTCTTCGAGTGAAGACTATGAGAGCGAATCTTGTCCAGAGTCAGACAAGTCAGCTTTGCTTGTAGCCCAAGTAAAGTTGCCGTGTGAGTTTGAAATCTGACCGTTGGAACACGTGTCAGTTCCTTAGTGACCCAGGGTCATTTCGGACAAATCAAGTCGGGTTGCCAAGTGGCTATAAATAGCCCACCCCCTACAACCATAAACGGTTGGCTACTCAGATTTAGTGCACGGCTTTTGTCGTTTGAGAGCAACCCACCTCGAAGCCTTTGAGAAAGAGAACACCTAGCGAGGATAAAGCCCTAACCACCTAGAGCCAGAGATAATTGGGCATCACTTAAGTCTTTTTGTCTGAGTGATCTGAAGACTTATTACACTTGAGGACTGTGCATCCTCTAGCCGGTTAGGCGTCGCGTTCTGAGCATCCAAGAGACATTGTGGATTGCCGATGAACGAAGTCTGTGAAGGTTTGGGAGTCTACCTTGAAGACTTACCAGAGTGATTGGGCGAGGTCTATGTGACCTTAGCTCAAGGAGAATACGGTGAGGACTGGGTGTCCTGAGCTGCGTGTTCAGGACTGGGTGTCCGGGACTGTGTGTCCTAAGGTTTAAATACCTAGCCGCTCCAACCAGACATACAGTTGTGAAAGTGCAACTATCCCTAGGTGGTTTTGGTAATTCATAACAACATATAGCTCATTGAGCTAATGCTATTCCAAGATGATTATTTCAGGAAAGCTCAATGATTGGCATGGCATGGATATGAAAGTGGAACCCTCAAAATGCTAAGGAAAATGGATTGGCTCAAGCTCAAAGCTCAAGACTCTTCATTTTATATTTTAGTGATCCAAGATCACATTGAGTCCATAGGAAAAGCCAATATTATTAAGGAGGGATGAGGTGTTGCTTAATGAGCCTCTTGCTTCATGTGCTTAATGATATGCTCCAAAACCCTCAACTACTTTCCCATATCCACATATGACCTAAACTCTAAGCCAAACTCGGTCCTACCGATTCTTCCTATCCGGCGCCACCGAGTTTCACTTGTCATTAGCCACTGCCAAACCCTAGCAAATTCGGTTCTACCGATAAGGTTCTCGGTCCCACCGAGATGGGGTTGCAAACTCTCTGTTTCCCTTTCGTAACTTTTCGGTCCCACCGAAAGAGCGAATCGGTCCCACCGAGATTGCAATGCAAACTCAGTGTTTCCCCTTTGTAACTTTTCGGTCTCACCGAGTTCCACTCGGTCCCACGGAAAGAGCAAATCGGTCCCACCGAGTTTGCCTGACCAACTCTCTGGTTAGCTAATTACCAAATTCGGTCTCACCGAGTTTGTGTAATCGGTCTCACCGAGATTACGTTATGCCCAAACCCTAACCGAATCGGTCCTACCGAGTTGCATGTCAGTCCCACCGAAATTCCTAACGGTCACTAGGTTTACTATTTCGGTCAGACCGAGTTTTATGATTCGGTCCCACCAAGATTGGAAAACTGTGTAACGGTTGGATTTTGTGTGGAGGCTATATATACCCCTCCACCTCTTTCTCATTCAGTGAGAGAGCCATCAGAACACACACATCATTGCAACTCATTTTTTCAGAGAGAGAACCACCTACTCATGTGTTGAGACCAAGACATTCCATTCCTATCATATGAATCTTGATCTCTAGCCTTCCCAAGTTGCTTTCCACTCAAATCTTCTTTCCACCAAATCCAAATCCTATGAGAGAGAGTTGAGTGTTGGGGAGACTATCATTTGAAGCACAAGAGCAAGGAGTTCATTACCTACACACCATTTGTTACTTCTTGGAGAGTGGTGTCTCCTAGATTGGCTAGGTGTCACTTGGGAGCCTCCGACAAGATTGTGGAGTTGAACCAAGGATTTTGTAAGGGCAAGGAGATCGCCTACTTCGTGAAGATCTACCGCTAGTGAGGCAAGTCCTTCGTGGGCGATGGCCATGGTGGGATAGACAAGGTTGCTTCTTCGTGGACCCTTTGTGGGTGGTTGCTTCTTCGTGGACCCTTCGTGGGTGGAGCCCTTCGTGGACTCGCACAACCGTTGCCCTTGGGTGGAGCCCTGTGTGGACTCGCGCAACCGTTACCCTTCGTGGGTTGAAGTCTCCATCAACGTGGATGTAGGATAGCACCACCTATCCGAACCACCAGAAAAACATCCGTGTCTCCAATAGCGTTTGAATTGTCCAAACCCTTCCCTTTATATTCTTGCAAGTTGCATGCTTTACTTTCCGCTGCCAATATACTCTTTGCATGCTTGCTTGAATTGTGTGATGATTGCTTGACTCTTCCTAAAATAGCTAAAATCTGCCAAGAACTAAAATTGGGAAAAGGTTATGTTTTTATTTGGTCAAGTAGTCTAATCACCCCCCCCCTCTAGACATACTTTCGATCCCACAAGTGGTATCAGAGCTTTGGTCTCCATTTGCTTGATCTCCATAGCTTTTGGTGGTCATAGCCTTGGTTTCACAACCTAGGAGAGTATGGCGTCTAGCGAGGGAAATTATCACCGTAGAGGTCCTTACTTTGATGGTACTAATTTTGCTAGTTGGAAGCATAAAATGAAAATGCATATTCTTGGACATAACCCCACCATTTGGGCTATTGTGTGTGTTGGTTTGCAAGGTGACTTCTTTGATGGGAAAGAACCAAACCGTGAAGCTACCGCGGATGAGTTGAAGATGATGCAATACAATGCTCAAGCTTGTGATATTCTCTTCAACGGATTGTGCCCCGAAGAATTCAACAAAATCAGCCGCCTTGAGAATGCAAAGGAAATTTGGGACACTTTGATTGATATGCACGAGGGTACCGACTCCGTCAAGGAATCCAAGTTGGATGTGCTTCAAAGCCAACTTGACAAGTTCAAGATGAAGGATGGTGAAGGTGTTGCTGAAATGTACTCTAGGCTTGCTCTCATCACAAATGAGATCGCCGGCTTAGGAAGTGAAGAGATGACCGATAAATTCATCATCAAGAAGATCCTAAGAGCCTTGGATGGAAAATATGATACCGTGTGCACATTGATCCAAATGATGCCCAATTACAAAGATCTCAAGCCAACGGAAGTGATTGGAAGAATTGTTGCTCATGAGATGTCACTTAAGGATAAAGAGGAACTTCACAACAAATCAAGTGGTGCCTACAAAGCCTCATGTGAAGCCCCTACATCATCAAGTGAGAAACAAGACTTCAATGAAGAATTGAGCTTAATGGTGAAGAACTTCAACAAGTTCTACAAGAATAGAAGCAAAGATAGAAACTCCAAGTCAAGGTCCTACAATGACAAAAGATCTTCTAGTCGAGAGCGAAACTGTTACAATTGTGGAAGACCCGGACACTATTCCAATGAGTGTACGGCTCCCTACAAGAAAAGAGAAGATTCTCCAAAAGGAAGAAGCAAAGGATCACCACCAAGAGAGAGAAGGAGTAGAGATGATCGTTATGAACGAAGATACTCACGGAGAAGCAAGGATTCGGAAAGGAAGGAAAAATCATCAAGGAGCTACACAAGACGAAGACATCAAGCTCATGTTGGTGAATGGGTATCCGGCTCCGACTCTGACAGCCACTCCGAGAGAAGTTATCACTCCGACTCCGAAGATACTCAAGATGAAGGTGTTGCCGGTCTAGCACTCGTGTCAACCAACTCCTACGACATATTTGACTCACCAAATGAAGGAATTGGAAGATGCTTCATGGCCAAAGGTCCTAAGGTAACACACCCCGAGTATGTTGATTTCAATAGTGATGAAGATGACTTGTTAGGTGATGATTTGATTGGTGACAACTCTAGTGATGAATACTATGATGAAAGACCAATTAATCATGCTAATCGATATAAAACGAATGACAATGATAAGGATAAGATTGAGGCTCTAACTAAAGAACTAAAAACTCTTAAGTTAGCTCATGACACTATCTTCGAAGATCATCGAGAACTTTTAAGGGCTCATGAGAAGCTACGCTTTGAAAAGCTCAATCTTGAGCAAGAGCATGAGTTCTTAAAGGCAATCAATGATGATCTCCGCAAGAAAAGTTCTTCTTACATTGCCAAGCGTTTACTCTTATCCACTTACATGCCTCAAGTCAAGTCTAGTAATAAGAAAGATTCTTCCTCTAGTAGTAACAATGATCATGCTAAATCCAATATTGTTGCTTCTAGTAGTTCTCTTGATTCCACTAATGATTCTCTTAGCCAAGTTACACTTGAGCAAGAAAATAGCTTATTGAAGGGAATTATAGAGAAAGTAGTGTACAAAAGTCTTGCCGGGAGTAAGCAATTCGAGGAAATTGTGCGCAAGTAAGGAATGCACCGGAAGAATCAAGGTGTTGGTTTTGAACGAAAGTTCAATGCCAATGGAGTTGAATGGGAAGAAGATCAATACCCCAAGACGAAGTTTGTCCCTCAACAAGAGAAGTATACTTCTTTCAAGGGGACACAAGCTCAAGATGATCTTCCACCACAAGACTACGAGAAAAAAAGGCAAGGACAAGCTTCAAGAGGAAATTGATGCATTTGAAGAAGCTCCTAAGACCTTAGTCAAGTGGATTCCCAAGACTACTTCAAGCTCTACTTCATCAAGTACGACTACAACTCCAAGGATTCCCATCAAGATGATGTGGATCCAAAAGAAGAAGAACTAGAGAGTTCTTGAGGGTGACTCCGCCAACATACTTCACTCTTATCATTTTGGCAAGAACAAGTGCAATCAACTTCCACATCTTGCACTAGTTCAAGGAGTCACAAACCCTCTTGTTGGTAAGACAAGGGACAAGGTAACCTAAAAGTTTTCATGGACATCATCTTGTGTGTGCATCACTCTATGTCTATGGATATCCTTGTTTGTTCCTTGTGGGACTAACCCATGTAGGTATTGAAAGTGCAATTCACTCAAATGGATAGCTCCAAGAGATCTAAATCAACATTGAGCATCCACATCTTCAATATCTACATGAAGTCATCATCGACAAAACCCAAGGTTAGTTCATCCCTCTTAGGGGGGATATCACATCTAGGGGGAGCTTTACTCTAAGACTTGAGCTAAAGCAACTCTAAAGATGTGAACAAAACAATGCTTTATGTAAAAGTGGTAACCCCACTTGAGCTTAAACGATGAGTATGACCTACGATCAAGTGTTCACACTTGACTCCTAAGTCAATATACTCATATATAGATGACCTAGTCATCGCAAATTGCTTGATAGATGCTAGAATTGGTTGTGCATGCTTTGCCACATATTTCATTTGCTATCTTATTGTGTGAGCATGCTGATTGCATATTTTACTCATTCGAGGACATCCACTTGTTGTTTTGATTGTTTGGCTTTATCTTCTTTTGCCAAGTGGATGGACAAGAATGCCTAAGAACCTCCTCTAGCTATCTATGCTTTTCTCGTCTCAAACTCTATTCATGCTGCATCACAAAATTTGATCAAGTCAGATTCGAACCACTCTGTGTGAGGAGCGCTCGGAGTCCCCGATTCGTCATAGACTTAAACTTCCAAAACCTCTTTATGAATCTCGGTCTGACCGATACTCCATTTCGGTCCTACCGAGTTCATTAAGTTGATCTAGGTTTTCGATCTTGGTGCAACCGATTTGAACTTTTTGGTCACACCGAGTTGCAATAACTGCACACAGTTTTGCATCTCGGTGCCACCGAGTTGTTCCACTCGGTCACACCGACAGGGTCGGGCTATATATAGTGACGGGCAGAATTTTGGAAATTTCTCCGAAACCTCCTCGCCCGCGCGATAGCCTGCTCTGCCTTCGTGGTCTCCGGATCGTCTTCTCGCCGCCAGCAGCCTCCAATCGCTGGTCTTCGCCGCCGTCAACGGAATTTCTGCCCCGCCGTTACCGCCGTAGCAAGTCCCCGCCAAACTAGGGTATGGACTTGGTCTTTGTGCTATTCCTCAATCTGATTCCTAGCACATTGTGATCATCATGTTTCTGGCCATGATTGAAACACTTCTATCCAGTCAAAACACTCGTAGATTAGGCTTAATTCGAAAATTTTAGGGTTAGGTTTCCGCCGAAACCATCTCGGACCCACCGAGTTGAAAAACTCGGTCCCACCGATCTGGCTTTTGCCATTGCACAAGTGAAACTCGGTCTGACCGAGAATAACTTATCGGTGCGAGCGATTTTGGAATTCTGTGAAACCCTAGCAGTCTCGGTGCCACCGAACTATGACTCGGTCTGACCGAGTTCACCAGTTCTGGTGCCAAAACTGCTTCGGTGTCACTGAGTTTGAAAATCGGTAGATCCGAGATGCTTTCTGTGGAAAACTAAAACTAAGTTTTTGAATTAATCTTTTGCAAAAATCTCTGCTTTTTGTGATGCTCATCCACTCTATCTTATCCATAATCTATTCACAGGGTCAGCAGTCAGTTTGCAACATGTCTGATCAAAGTGACAGCCAAAACCTCTCAGAGCAGCAAGTTGTGATGAGTGAGGGCACTAGCCCCTCAAGTTCTTCTGATGATGGCAGCAGGAGCACCCCCAGCAATCTGCCTAAGGCTGCCACACGTCAAAGGAAGAAGAGAACGTCTGATTCTGAGGATGAAGACTATGTGGCAGAGGAAGAGGCCACTTCCAAAAGGGTTGAGCCAGCTCAAGGCTCAAAGCCAGGCCTGAAAGTCAAGAGGCCAGCAGGCAGGCAGCCAATTTCAAAGGCTAGAGCCTCAACTGAGAAGCCTGCACCTGCTCCCATTGAGCCCATTGCTGCTGAGAGCAAAAAGAGGAAAGAGAGAGTAAAGAAGACTGTAGCCAAAGTGCTTGGGAGAGCCTCCATCATGGTAGAAGAGGAGGAGGAAGAAGAGGCAGCTGCACCAGCGCCAAAGGCAGCCAAACTTATGGGAGATGCCATAAGGTCAGGAACAGCTGCATCCAAGCCCAAGGAAGCACCCAAGGCTGCATCTAAGCCTAAGACAGCACCAAAGAGAAACACAAGGAGTATACCTGCCGCAGAAAAGAACAAGGCCCCAGTGCCTGAAGCTGCTGAGGAAGAGGAAGAGAGTGTCCTTCGGAAGCTCAAGCCCAAGATCCCAGACCACAACGATGCTCATCCTGTGGCTGAGGATATGAAGCTCAGGAGAGACTCAGGGCTCAGGAAATGGAGAGAAGCAGATCCATATGCTTCTAGGAGAAGGACTGTCGTGGATTACAGATTTCACACCAAGGAGCAGGAAGACTTTTATGAGACTGTTTTGCTTGACAAGAAGCCAATCGTTTGTGACATGAGATGGGTCGACTGGACCTACATCAAGGAGAATGAGGAGTACTTCCCAGGAGTTCAGGACAGCTTCAGAGCGTGTGGAGTAGAGGACTTTGTTGGGCAGAAGCTCACAAAGTGGAACGAGGAACTCATCATGCAGTTCTACTCCACAGCTCACTTTTATCCAGATGGGAGGATTACATGGATGTCAGAGGGTACAAGGTACCAATCTACAGTGGCTGAGTGGGCACAGATCATCAATGCCCCAGAAGAACAAGATGAGGACTTGGATATCTATGCCAAGAAGAAGATGGACCATAACTCCATGTCCAACATGTACAAGGAAATTCCCAATGAAGCTCTTGACACATTCAAGTTTGGCTCAGTGCACTATCTGCTCTCAGGATTGCCTACTATCAATTGGATACTAAGGCACACTCTTCTGCCTAAGTCTGGAGATCACAAGATGATCAGAGGTCATGCTATCAACTTGCTTCGTGTTTTTGATGTGCCTCATAAATTCAAGGTCATGAGTCTCATTGTGGAAACAGTTAAGAGGACAGCTGCAGATCAGAAGAGGAGCTGTGGATATGCCCCTCAGATTCAGGAGCTCATCAACTCCAAGATGGGCACGGGCATATATTTGTTGGATAAGGAACACCTGCCCATCCGTCCAGATTTCGAGGACAATGAAGTTGTGATGACAGAGAATGAGCCATCGTCTGCACAAGCATATGCAAAGAAGGAGAAGGCGAAGAAGGAGAAAGCTGCCAGGATGCCTACTCAAGAGGAGGCATCTGAGTACTTCTTGAAGACCAAACAAGAGCAGCTCAGTTACTTGATTGCATCCACGCTGAGAATTGAGCAAAGTCTGGCCAACCTCACTAAAAATCAGCAGAGCCTAGAGAGGATCATGGAACAGAAGTTCTATGACTTGGATGTCAAGGTAACAGAAGTTCAGTCTGCAGTGGAGCAGCTCCAGGAGGACATGAATGAGAGGAGAGGCAGGACCACAACTCATGCGTTTGCGAGGGTGCCATGAGGTCCGAGGTCGTCTGCACTACCAGTTGCTGACACCAGAGCCACCACCTCAGCACCAGCTACAGCCTCAGCTCCAGCATCTATGTCAGCTCCAACTCCAGCGACTACTTCAACATCTACAGAAGCCTTCGTCCTTGGAGTGATCCGGACTCCACCACCACCTGAAGATCAAGCCTGAGCAACGACTTAGCACTATGCATTTTCTAGGAACTTTTTGGTAACTTGTTGCCAAAGGGGGAGAAAATGTATAGATCATAGGCTTCGAGAGAGAGAGAGTGTGTTGCTTTTCTCTCTTGTTTTATTTGGTGGTTTTTCGAACATTTTCTGCTTTTGAGTGCTTGATACTACGTCCTTATGTTTGTGAGACATCGATGATCATGTGTTTGATCATAAGCTACACTTAATGTTTGCTTAATGCTTGCTTAAATATTATCATTCTATCTATCGTTTGTGATCATTCACTATTCTTGGTGATGAGTGCATGTATTTCATTCTTATCATTTTGAGCGCTCCACCAAGATGTATGTGACATGGAAGAGTAACCCATGACTCTAACTCTTTGTGCATTTGCAGTCCAAAGCAATTTTTAAATATGCACAAATTTAGGGGGAGCTCTTACTTATCACATACTTCTCAAAGCGACGATATATTTCATGCTTATTATCATTTGTCGAAGCTTTGATCTATATGTTGTCATCAATTACCAAAAAGGGGGAGATTGAAAGTGCAACTATCCCTAGGTGGTTCTGGTAATTCATAACAACATATAGCTCATTGAGCTAATGCTATTCCAAGATGATTATTTCAGGAAAGCTCAATGATTGGCATGGCATGGATATGAAAGTGGAACCCTCAAAATGCTAAGGAAAATGGATTGGCTCAAGCTCAAAAGCTCAAGACTCTTCATTTTATATTTTAGTGATCCAAGATCACATTGAGTCCATAGGAAAATCCAATACTATTAAGGAGGGATGAGGTGTTGCTTAATGAGCCTCTTGCTTCATGTGCTTAATGATATGCTCCAAAACCCTCAACTACTTTCCCATATCCACATATGACCTAAACTCTAAGCCAAACTCGGTCCTACCGATTCTTCCTATCCGGCGCCACCGAGTTTCACTTGTCATTAGCCACTGCCAAACCCTAGCAAATTTGGTTCTACCGATAAGGTTCTCGGTCCCACCGAGATGGGGTTGCAAACTCTCTGTTTCCCTTTCATAACTTTTCGGTCCCACCGAAAGAGCGAATCGGTCCCACCGAGATTGCAATGCAAACTCAGTGTTTCCCCTTTGTAACTTTTCGGTCTCACCGAGTTCCACTCGGTCCCACGGAAAGAGCAAATCGGTCCCACCGAGTTTGCCTGACCAACTCTCTGGTTAGCTAATTACCAAATTCGGTCTCACCGAGTTTGTGTAATCGGTCTCACCGAGATTACGTTATGCCCAAACCCTAACCGAATCGGTCCTACCGAGTTGCATGTCAGTCCCACCGAAATTCCTAACGGTCACTAGGTTTACTATTTCGGTCAGACCGAGTTTTATGATTCGGTCCCACCGAGATTGGAAAACTGTGTAATGGTTGGATTTTGTGTGGAGGCTATATATACCCCTCCACCTCTTTCTCATTCAGTGAGAGAGCCATCAGAACACACACATCATTCCAACTCATTTGTTCTGAGAGAGAACCACCTACTCATGTGTTGAGACCAAGACATTCCATTCCTATCATATGAATCTTGATCTCTAGCCTTCCCAAGTTGCTTTCCACTCAAATCTTCTTTCCACCAAATCCAAATCCTATGAGAGAGAGTTGAGTGTTGGGGAGACTATCATTTGAAGCACAAGAGCAAGGAGTTCATTACCTACACACCATTTGTTACTTCTTGGAGAGTGGTGTCTCCTAGATTGGCTAGGTGTCACTTGGGAGCCTCCGACAAGATTGTGGAGTTGAACCAAGGAGTTTGTAAGGTCAAGGAGATCACCTACTTCGTGAAGATCTACCGCTAGTGAGGCAAGTCCTTCGTGGGCGATGGCCATGGTGGGATAGACAAGGTTTCTTCTTCGTGGACCCTTTGTGGGTGGTTGCTTCTTCATGGACCCTTCGTGGGTGGAGCCCTTCATGGACTCGCGCAACCGTTGCCCTTGGGTGGAGCCCTGTGTGGACTCGCGCAACCGTTACCCTTCGTGGGTTGAAGTCTCCATCAACGTGGATGTAGGATAGCACCACCTATCCGAACCACCGGAAAAACATCCGTGTCTCCAATAGCGTTTGAATTCTCCAAACCCTTCCCTTTATATTCTTGCAAGTTGCATGCTTTACTTTCCGCTGCCAATATACTCTTTGCATGCTTGATTGAATTGTGTGATGATTGCTTGACTCTTCCTAAAATAGCTAAAATCTGCCAAGAACTAAAATTGGGAAAAGGTTAAGTTTTTATTTGGTCAAGTAGTCTAATCACCCCCCCTCTAGACATACTTTCGATCCCACAAGTTGTCACAGCAACTGGAACTAGTTCAACAAATCATTGTCTTCAACGATTCACTGGTTTCATCTTCACTTCACTTTACTTACTGTTCCTCCTTGCGAAGTCATTGTATGTTTGCTCTATCATTTGTCTTCACTGAGTGACTGCGTGTTCTGTTTGGCTTCACAATATCTTCCTACCTGATCCTTACTACCTAGCTGCTATTAGTCTTTGTGCTTTCACTTCATTGAATACTTAACTATGGTTTGCCTAGTGTAGCCTACCTTCTGCTGCATGGTAATAGGTTTAATTTTATCGTTTGTCTTCAAAACTCCCATGTTCTGAAGACTTTCATAAAAATCGCCTATTCACCCCCCCTCTAGTCGATATAACGCACTTTCACCTATAAGCTTAAATAGTCTTGATCACGAGGGTGTGAGATTGCTGAGTCCCTGTGACTCACAGATACTTCCAAAACCAGTTTGCAGGTGCCAATGTTACCGAGCAGGTGACGCAACCAAGCTCAAGGAGGAGCTCGTTGAAGATCTTGTCTGTTGTGTCGTTTCGTTCTAGTTGATTAGTAGTGGAGCCCAGTTGGGGTCGATCGGGGATTTGTGTAGCATTTGGGGTAGTCTTCTTTTATTTTGGTTCCGTAGTCGGACCTTGATTGTTTCTGGATGATGTAATGCTTTATTCTTGTATTGTGTGAAGTGGCGATTGTAAGCCAACTATGTATCTCTTTCCCTTATGTATTACATGGGTTGTGTGAAGATTACCTCACTTGCGACATTGCTTTCAATGCGGTTATGCCTCTAAGTCGTGCTTCGACACGTGGCAGATATAGACGCATCGAGGGCGTTACATTTAATAAGATTGTTTTGTTCGCCGCTATACATGTCCTTAACCATGATATAAGAGCACATTCTCACTTCCGCTCGTGCGAGTCTTGCCGAACGCACAACGATTCTTTATTTTTTTCCCTAGTCCATCGGGAGGGACGTAGAACACGGCACCAAGATTGATGCTCCATGATTGCTTGTTGGCTTTCCCCGAGCATGTTGATGAGGTTACCTCCCAAGAACTAGATGAAACACTCGCGCTATTACGTGCGGTGGCTCTCACCCGCTAGGAAGACTTTCCAAGGACCATTTTCTAGTCAGGCTGTTTGTCCATTATCCAGAGAATCAATGTTTTGATAGTTGATCACTCGTCGGTGGGGCTCATTACTGCTGATATCAAGGAGTTGGCGTCGTTATTCTCGTCCGTTCGCTTTAGTCATATAAATCGTGTATCGAATGTCATGGCACATATTCTAACTAGATCTTCTGGGTCCTTTGATGACTCTAGTTTTCATGTAACTCTGGAATGTATCCGGGAGACACTCCCACTTGGTTATTGTTGAACGTGACATATATGTATTTTCATACGATTAATCTTTCTATAATCTTGTGTATATATGGTAGGATTAGTTGGCTTGTCACACAATACATCTCGTGTATATATTGTTGAAGGAAACATGCCCTAGAGGCAATAATAAATTTGTTATTTTATATTTCCTTATTAATGATAAATGTTTATTATTCATGCTAGAATTGTATTGATCGGAAGCCCAAATACATGTGTGAATACATAGACAAACACCGTGTCCCTAGCTAGTGAGCCCCTACTTGACTAGCTCGTTGATGAAAGATGGTTAAGGTTTCCTAACCATGGACATGAGTTGTCATTTGATAACGGGATCACATCATTAGGAGAATGATGCGATGGACATGACCCATCCATTAGCTTAGCATATTGATCGTTCAGTTTTATTGCTATTGCTTTCTTCATGTCAAATACATATTCCTTCGACTATGAGACTATGCAACTCCCGGATACCAGAGGAATACCTTCTGTGCTATCAAACGTCACAACGTAGCTGGGTGATTATAAATATAGGTATATCCAAAGGTGTTTGTTGGGTTGGCGTAGATCAAGATTAGGATTTGTCACTCCGAGTATCGGAGATGTATCTCTGGGCCCTCTCGGTAATGCACATCATAAGAAGCCTTGCAAGCAAAGTGACTAATGAGTTAGTTACAAGATGATGTATTACGGAACAAGTAAAAAGAATTGCCGGTAATGAGATTGAACTAGGTATGAAGATACCTACGATCGAATCTTGGGCAAGTAACATACCGATGACAAAGGGAATAACGTATGTTGTCATAACGGTTCAACCGATAAAGATCTTCATAGAATATGTAGGATACAATATGAGCATCTAGGTTCCGCTGTTGGTTATTGACCGGAGAGGTGTCTCAGTCATGTCTACATAGTTCTCGAACCCGTAGGGTCCGCACACTTAACGTTCGATGACGATTTAATATTATATGAGTTATATGATTGGGCCAATTCCATTCTTTCCCCTAGTTGGTTCCCACCCCCGGGTTTTGCCCTTACTTTTCGGGCATGCTCAGTTTTGCCCTTAGTTTTCCCCTCAGTCAGCTCGAATGCCCTTCTGTCACAGCTCCGCTTGGTCAGCGCCGTTTGACCGTGACGGCTTGATGTTTTGGACACATTTGCCCCTGGGTTTGATACCCCCACCCGTTTAGTCGTCTTCTAGCTCCCGCTGCACAAGAAAATAGAGAAGCGGCTGGGAAGAGAGGTGTCACATCGCGGTATGGGGAGAGGTGGGAAGGACCATGGCGACGTCGGCCATCTCGTCAGAGAACTCATCGCCGGCAGCCGAACAGGTTTGATAGCTCATCTGGTCCCCTGCTTTTTTATAGGGTTTGCTAGATTTGGGGGTTAATTTCTGGATCTTGGCCTGATTTAGGTGGATGGGGTAGGCATTGTTCAGCACAGCTCCGAGTTCTACTTGGCAGACTCGACATACTATGGCTTGGAGCCGCGCTCAAAGCATCATTGTCCGGGGCACCGGCTAATCCCGGCTCGTCGTGTCGCCTGGGGAGGCGCAAGCACTGGACGTCGTTTTTTGGGTTGCCCTCTGGATGTATGATTTCATTTGCATTACATTTTCGTTTCAATTTTCTTATTTAACTTTCAAGGATAATTTTAATCGGTATTATTGATTCAGTTGCAAGATGAATGTGAATGGGTGGTTTGGGTTGACCCGCCACCTCCAGAACGTGTTGGTCATGCCTTTGAAGAACTGCACGAAGTGATCGAACATAGCTGGATCAAAAGTCACCACCTGGAGAAGAGATCAATTGATCTTGCGAAGAAGAATCGTGCATTGAACAAGGATTTGAAGAAAATGAAAGAAATGATGCGCATAGGGACAATGTTGTTTGATAGCATTTTCATTTGTTTTCTAGCAATCTCAATGGCTGACTGTGCACAGAATGCACATTAGTTTATGATCTATGTAGCTCAAATGCACTTGCTATGTTATGAAGCTGTAATGAACATATGAAGTTGTATGAACCTAGCAGTTGTTATGTTATGTTATGAAGCTTTATGGATGCAACAATTTGCCAAATGCATGTATTGTGAAAAGAAAGATCAAAATTGAATCTTGCTGGAACATAAGTAGCATTTGATATTCTTCAACAACCAAAAGAACATAGTTCACAACCAATCTTGCTGCAACTAGACATAGTTCACAAGCAGCATGTGATATTCTTCAACAACCAAAAGAACATAGTTCACAACCAATCTTACTGCAACCAAAAGAACACATTACAACAATCTAACAGTTTCAAACTTGCACAGCACATTAGTACTCATTTTCCAGATTTTGCCTTCTTGCTCCTTGTGTTGCTAGCTGGGATTGTCATCTCCCTAGCCCTGCTCCTAGTCAGTTTCACAGGGATTTGGGGAACAACTGGAGGGAGAACTTGCTCTTCACATGCAGCAACTCTTGCATCTACATTGCTGCTAGTAACTGAGCAAGGTTCTTCTTCTGGACTTGTAGAAGTGTTAAGCTTCCTCTTCTTGCTGATAGCCATTGGAGATGCTCCTCTCTCTGCTCCCTTCTTGTAGTTCTTCCTTGGTGTGCTAACAAATAGGGAAGAAATAGTTGGTTAGTAACAGTACAAGAGATATTTGCAGGTAAAAGCACATAAATAAATCAAAGAGGAATAATATTACCTTTGAACTTCATCTACAACTGTGGAAGCTTGTGTTGCTGCCTCATTTGTTTCACTATGGGGCTCTACTGGAGCATCATCTGCACCTGCAGGCTGCACTGGAGCTTCATCTTCACCTGCAGGCTGCACTGGAGCATCATCTGCACCTGCAGGCTGCACTGGAGCTTCATCTTCACTGTATGGCTCCTCTTCTTCTTCTTTTTCATCATGTAGGTCAGCATTTTGGTTAGGAGGGTCTTCTTCAGCATTATCAGCTCCCCAGTGTGCATCTTCTTCACCAAATGCTGGATCAATGGCTTTTTTGTAGGTTTTCAGTAAGTGACCCAAGCCACCACACCTCTTGCATTTTCTCTTCCTAGGACCAAGTCCTTTTCCTTCACTTGCTGGCTTAATTCTTGTCTTCCTTGGCCTACCAGGTGCAGCTTTGTTCTGTACAGGTGGACTTAGTTTGAAACCAGGGTCTACAATATCCCACTACTGTTTTCCTTCAAGTGCAGGCAGGTTCTCAGCATATGTTTTTTTAAACATTTCAACTAAGAAGTACTTGTGAACATACTGGTCTATTTCTTTAGCTTCCCCTCTCAATGATGTTATGAAGAATAGACCATGTATGCATGGCTGGCCTGTAACTTGCCACTTTCTGCAACTGCATGTTCTTTTCTCTACATCCACAGGGTATCTCCACTCCCTCTTCTCCTTGTCTATAGCAGTCACCTTTGCTTCAGTTGGACTTCTCCTAACTAAAGTCATGTCCAAGCCTTTGGATCTTGCCATCAAAATCTTCATAACTCTGGGAATTATGATATGCCCATTGAATTTTTGTAGTTCTATGATATTCCTAAGGCCAAATTTTTGCATTAAGTACTGCCTGATCTTATCCAACAAGTCCACAATGTGGAGACCCTTGAACTTTTTAATTTTGGAATTGAATGATTCTGCAAGGTTGTTATTGACATAGTCAACCTTGCAGATATCATTGAATTATGCCCTGGCCCAGATTTTTGTGTGGTGCTCTTCCAGATAAGCCTGCACCTTGGGTTTTGTGAACAACTGTCTCAGGTGATAGTTGTGTTTCTTAATGCTATAAGTCAATGAACAAGGCCACAAATGCTGGTCATAGAACTTCTCCCTGAATTTCTTAGAAAAATTCTGAGCCAGATGTCTCATGCACTCTCTGTGCTCTACCCTAGGGTAAATGTCATCTACAGCTGTCTCAAGACCCTTGCATGCATCAGTATGAATTACTAGTCCTTCAGGATGACCTATCACCTTCTTCAAATTTTGGAAAAACCAACCCCAACTCTCTTTAGATTCAGTCTCCAAAACACCATATGCAACTGGAAAAATCCAGTTATGTGCATCAATTGCACATGCAGCAACCAACTGACCTCTGAACCTACCATTTAGTGCAGTAGCATCAACAGTAAGGTAGGGCCTACAACCAGCTAAAAATCCCTGCCAGCAAGCTTTGAAACTGACAAAAAATCTCCTAAAACACTGCTTCTCATACCTCTTTCCTCTTAGCTGGAAAGGAACTGTGTGTGTGCCAATTTCTACTACACTACCTGGAGAAGCCCTCTCAACCTCAGCTTTGAATGTGTACAAAAGCTGAAAACTATCCTCATATTTACCATACAAGTTGTCAATTTCCATTTGTTTACCATAAAACACTCTCATGTATGGCAATTCTATACCATATTTTTTCTTCAAATTAGTTACCAACTCACCAGGACCAATGTTGGAGTTTTCTCTGACCCAATTTTGCACAGCATCAGCTATCCACCTCATCTTAGCTGCTCTGAGCCTCTCAGTTCTATTCACACTTGGGCAGTGGTGCTCATAGGGATTTACTTTAATCTGTAAATTGGAACAAAGCAAAACATTAAGGCAAACTGTGTGGCTCAATGAAACTGAATATGCAAACTAAATATGCAAGATACTGTCAATGAGATTAGTTAGTTAGTACTGTTACTACCTGAAACAAAGTACTGTTTCTCATTAAAGAGGCATGTAGCCTCCATCTACACCTTGAAAATGCACAGTAAACAGTGAACCTTGATGGATCACTCTTCTCTATTTTGTACTCTACTTCATGTTGAATTGAGAATGTGGCAACTGCATTCCTGCAGTCAACAGCATAAGGAAAAACAACTCCTTCAGCTAAACTAGGATTTTCCCTGTCATACATCATCTCAGGCCTGTCCTCATCATCATTCTCAAAATGTCCCATGTCAATGTTCTCTTGTTCCTCCTCTGAATCTGTATCTGAAAACTCAGCAGGAATAAAATCCTCATCTATCTCTTCATTTGTCTTCTGCACAAGATCTGGAAACATCCTCTCATCCTCCTCATCTGAGCCTAGCACATCATCAGGCTCAGCCTCCTCAATCATAGGCTCTAAAGGAATTTCAGTGTCTTTGCAGCTAGGTTGCCTTGGTACATTTGTAATAGGAGTTGCAGGTGGATTGCAAGTACTACTAGGGGGTGTTGACCTGCTCCTAGAAGTACTTCCTGCAACATATGTTTTAGATGTTGCTTTAGAGGCAGGGGCTTTGCTGCTGTAGTTGCTGCTTCTGCTCTACACTTCTGAATTACAGTAGTTTCAACATTTGCAGTTTTGGAATCAGCATATGTAGCAAACATTACACCTAACTCATCATCACACTGTAGAGGATTCCAAGTAGCTTTCTCTACATCCCAGAATCTGAACTCAACTGCATCATGCATACCCCAAGGATATTTCCTACAGATTGCAGACCTAAAATCATTGAAAGAGCTTGTGCAGTCCACCACTAGAGGGAAACTGAAGCTTGCATCATGTCCACCCTTTGCTAAAAGAGTGGTCTCCATTCTAATTGTCAGAAAGAACACACGCGATGGATCCATCCTATGATTGTGAACACAACCGAAGTCATGGAATTCACCTTTATAATCATGGTAACAGATGAGTAAGTACTGGATCTGGAAACTTACCCTGCCGGAATCTCCTGCCTTGAATCTGTCGTGCATCCACTCCTCATGGCATCGTCGTCGCCGCCACCACCGCCGCACGAAGAGCGTGTCTCCACCATCACCGCCGCGCGATGTAGATCCAGCGATGAGGAATTCATGACATCGAGGCCACAGTTTCTGTGGGAGCCCGCATCGCCGCCGAGTGCTAGGGTTTGGGTCGCCTTTGTCGTCGCCGATCTAGGGTTCGGGGCTGGGATAAGACAGAGGGAGGGGAAATGGCAACTACACTGTCTAATGTGTGTGGACCACCTGTAAGGAAGGCCCAGGGGCAACCGGTGTCCAAAACATTGAGCCGTCATGGTCAAACGGCGCTGACCAAGCGGAGCTGTGACAGAAGGGCATTCGAGCTGATGGAGGGGAAAAACTAAGGGCAAAACTGAGCATGCCCGAAAAGTAAGGGCAAAACCCAGGGGTGGGAACCAACTAGGGGCAAAGATGCAATTGTCCCTATATGATTTGGTGACCGAATGTTGTTCGGGGTCCCGGATGAGATCACAGACATGAAGAGGAGTCTCGGAATGGTCAAGAGGTAAATATTGATATATAGGATGATAGTATCCGTACACTGGAAGTGTTCCAGAATGTATCGGGTATTTATCGGAGTACCGGGGGGGTTACCGGAACCCCCGGGAGGAAGATATGGGCCATATGGTCGATAAGAGGGGAGCACACCAGGCCACAAAGGGTGGCACGCCCCACCCCTTAGGCAGGAGGCTGAATTGGAGAAGGAACAAGGGGGCTTCGGCCCCCCTTTCCTTTCTCTCTTCCCCTTCCCTTTTCTCTCCGATGAAATATGGTAGGGGGGCGAATTGGGGAGGAACCCCAAGTAGGATTCTGCCTACTTGGGGCGCCCCCTGGCTGCCTCTCCTCCCCTCCAACCGATATATATATGTGGGGAGGGGGCGCCTAGAACACACAACAACAATCGTTAACCGTGTGCGGCACCCCCTCCACAGTTTACACCCCGGTCATAGTTTTGCGGTGCTTAGGCGAAGCCCTGCGAGAATCACTTCACCATCACCGTCACGACGCCGTCGTGCTGACGGAACTCATCTACTTCCTCGACACCTTGCTAGATCAAGAAGGCGAGGGACGTCATCGAGTTGAACGTGTGCAGAACTCGGAGGTGCCGTACGTTCGGTGCTTGATCAGTCGGAGCTAGAAGAAGTTCGACTACATCAACCGCGTTGTCAAACGCTTCTGCTTTCGGTCTACGAGGGTACGTAGACACACTCTCCCCCTCTCATTCCTATGCATCTCCTAGATAGATCGTGTGCAACGCCCACGATGCAGCTATAGCTCCCACGTGTCGAGGCACGACTTAGAGCACATAGTGGTTTTGTCGCAAGAAGGGTCATCTTCACAACATCCCATGTAATGAACGAGAAAGTGATAAATAGAGTTGGCTTACACTCGCCACGTCACACAATATTCAAATAAATCATACACCGTCCAAATACACTCATAGTCCGACTATGGACAACCTAATGAAAAGAAGATAACCCAACTGCTAGATCCCTGATCGTCCCAACTGGGCTCCACTACTGATCATCAGGAAAAGACACGTAGTAACAACCAAGGTCCTCGTCAAACTCCCACTTGAGTTTGGTAGCATCACCTGCACTGGCATCATCGGCACCTGCAACTATTTTGGAAGTATCCGTGAGTCACGAGGACTCAACAATCTCACACCCGAGAGATCAAGACTATTTAAGCTTATGGGTAGGATAAGGTAATGAGGTGGAGCTGCAGCAAGCGCTAAGCAAATATGGTGGCTAACATACGCAAATAAGAGTAAGATGAGAAGCTACGCAACGGTTGAAAAGCTAGAAGTGATCAAGAAGTGATCCTAAAACTTCTTATGTTCAAACATAACACAAACCGTCTTCACTTCCCGGACTCCGCCGAAAAGATACCATCACGGCTACACACGCGGTTGATGCATTTTAATTTAAGTCAAGTGTCAAGTTCTCTACAACCGAATATTAACAAATTCCCATCTGCCACATAACCGCGGGCACGACTCTCAAAAGTTTATACCCTGCAGGGGTGTCCCAACTTAGCCCATCACAAGCTCTCACGATCAACGAAGGATATTCCTTCTCCAGGAAAGACCCGATCAGTCTCGGAATCCCGGTTACAAGACATTACAACAATGGTAAAACAAGACCAGCAAGACCGCCCGATGTGCCGACAAATCCTAATAGGAGTCGCACGTATATTGTTCTCGGGGCACACCGGATGGGCAAGACGTCATGTTAGCTTAGACCCTGGTTGCCCAGGGGGCGCCGGACATCGCCCAGTTCAGACCAACACTCGGAGGAGCACTGTCCCCGGGGGGTTAAAATAAAGATGACCCTCGGGTTTGCAACCCCAAGGGAAAGTTATAGGTTGTTAGGCAAATGTAAAACCAAGGTTGGGCCTTGCTGGAGGAGTTTTATTCAAAGCAAACTGTCAAGGGAGTCCAATAACCCCAACCGCGTAAGGAACGCAAAATCAAGGAACGTAACACCGGTATGACAGAAACTAGGGCGGCAAGAGTGGAACAAAACACCGAGCAAAAGGCCAAGCCTTCCACCCTTTGCCAAGTATATAGATGCATTAATTAAATAAAGAGATAAACTGATATCCCAACATATCCATGTTCCAAACATGGGATAACCTGCAAGGCACCTACAACTAGCAACGCTATAAGAGGGGCTGAGCAAAAGCGGTAACTTAGCCAAACAATAATTTGCTAGGAAGGTGGGTTAGAGGCTTGACATGGCAATATGGGAGGCATGGTAAACAAGTGGTAGGTAGCACGACATAGCGATAGAACAAACAACTAGCAAGCAAAGATAGAAGTGAAATCGAGGGTAATGGTCATCTTGCCTACAAAGTTCTCAGAGTTGTCGGAAGCTTGCTCCTCGTTAGCGTACTCAACGGGTTCCTCGTTCACGAACTCGTCTCCCGGCTCTACCCAAAGAAAGAACACAAGAAACATAACAACAATCAAACATGGTGCAATGCACAAGCAACATGATGAAATACATGGCATGGAATGCAAGGTATGATGTGCAATGCATATGGGTACTCCGGAAGGGAAAAGATGATCAAGGCATCTGTAACACCCACGATGCGGCTATATATCCCACGTGTCAGAGCACGACTTAGAGGCATAACCGCATTGTAGGCAATGTCGCAAGAGGGGTAATCTTTACACATCCCATGTACTGAATAAGAAAGAGGTACATAGTTGGCTTACAATCGCCACTTCACACAATAACATAAATATAGCATTACAATCATCCAGATACAAATCAAGGTCCGACTATGGAACCAAAATAAAGACAACCCCAAATGCATAATGTCCCCGATCGCCCCAACTGGGCTCCACTACTGATCGTCTGGAAAGGAAACGTAGTATCGTCATGAGTCCTCATCGAACTCCCACTTGAGCTCAGTTGTATCTCCTGGAACGGTATCATCGGCACCTGCATCTGGTTTTGGAAGTAATCTGTGAGTCACGGGGACTCGGCAATCTCACACCCTCGCAATCAAGACTATTTAAGCTTATAGGTAGGGAAAAAGGTATGAGGTGGAGTTGCAGCAAGCACTAGCATAAATGGTGGCTAACTTACGCAAATGAGAGCGAGAAGAGAAGGCAAAGCACGTTCGAGAATGTATGATCAAGAAGTGATCCAAGTCTACTTACGTTCAAGCATAACCCAAGACCGTGTTCTCTTCCCGGACTCCGCTGAAAAGAGACCATCACGGCTACACACGTTGTTGATCCATTTTAATTAAGTTAAGTTTTAGGTTTTCTACAACCGGGCATTAACAAATTCCCATCTGCCCATAACCGCGGGCACGGCTTTCGAAAGATCAAATCCCTGCAGGGGTGTCCCAACTTAGCCCATCACAAGCTCTCACAGTCAACGAAGGATATTCCTTCTCCCAGGACGGCCCGGTCAGACTCGGAATCCCGGTTACAAGACATCTCGACAATGGTAAAACTAAACCAGCAAAGCCACCCGAATGTGCCGACAAATCCCGATAGGAGCTGCACATATCTCGTTCTCAGGGCACACCGGATGAGACATCCTATGAGTAAAACCAACCCTCAAGTTGCCCCGAGGTGGCCCCGCAGTCTACTCAGTTCGGACCAACACTCAGAGGAGCACTGGCCCGGGGGGGTTAAAATAAAGATGACCCTTGAGTCCGCGGAACCCAAGGGAAAAAAAGGCTAGGTGCAAAAGGTAAAACAAGGCTGGGCCTTGCTGGAGGAGTTTTATTCAAGGCGAACTATCAAGGGGTTCCCATTATAACCCAACCGTGTAAGGGACGCAAAATCAAGGAACATAACACCGGTATGACGGAAACTAGGGCGGCAAGAGTGGAACAAAACACCAGGCATAAGGCCGAGCCTTCCACCCTTTACCAAGTATATAGGTGCATTAAAAGTAAACAAGATATAATAATGATATCCCAACAATAAACATGTTCCAACAAGGAACAAACTCCAATCTTCACCTGCAACTAGCAACGCTATAAGAGGGGCTGAGCAAAGCGGTAACATAGCCAAACAACGGTTTGCTAGGACAAGGTGGGTTAGAGGTTTGACATGGTAATATGGGAGGCATGATAAAGCATGTGGTAGGTATCACGGCATAGGCATAGCAATAGAGCAAGCATCTAGCAAGCAAAGATAGAAGTGATTTCGAGGGTATGGTCATCTTGCCTGCAAAGTTCTCCGAGTTGATGTAAGCTTGATCCTCGTAAGCGTTCTCAACAGGTTCCTCGATCACGTACTCGTCTCCCGGCTCTACCCAAGCAAGAATCACAAGCAAAGGGAATCACAATCAACCACGGTGCAATGCGCAAGCAACATGATGCAAAACATGGCATGATATACGGGAAGTGATATGCAATGCATATGCATGCTTTGAAAGGAAAGATTGAACCAGGCCTCAACTTGGAAAACCAAGAGTGTCACTGGAAATATGAGTTGATTTCGGTCGAAATCGATATAAAGATCACCGGAATCGGATGCACGGTTTGCAAATGGCAAGCAAAACAATGATGGCACAAATCTGCGATTAACAGCACGATGCCATCTAAATGCATCAAGAAAAATAAGCTACTACACTCTAACATAGCAACAAAGCACATGGCAGTGATCCACTCAAGATGCTTGACAAAAGATGAACACTGAGCTACGGCTAAATCACACAATAGCAGGTTCAAACAAGCATGGCAAAAGTGCAAAAGATATCGGGTTCACAGACTTAGTGAAAATGACAACATGTCAGGATTTAACATCAGGAAGCAATGTTTAGAGCAAGATAACAACATGATATAGGAACATATCATGGAAAAGCAAGGCATGGCATGAAACTACACAAATAACAAAAGTCCCTTAGTGACCATAAGCCAAAAAGGATCAGAAAATATAATGGCAACCATGTGAACATAGCAAGTTTCGTTAACAGATTCAGACTTAGCAGAAAACGGACATGGCAAAAACAGAGTTACGTAGGCATGTTTACGAGCTCGATGCACTCACCACAAGGCATTGCATGACAAACTAAGCATACACCCAGCAAGAAGACATGATAAATAAGCTAACCATGGCAAGAACAATCTCATAGCATGCAAGGATCAACTACAACAATCTCGGCAAAATTGATTAACACGTAAACAATCTGCCAGGAACATTTTATAGCAAAAGTAGAGCAAGATTGAGTCATGCTAGGGTGCTCCATAATTGCAAACAAAGAAGTGGATGGATAGAGCATAACAATATCTCAAAATCATCCTTACTGAACATGCTCAAAAGAGCCATGGATCACTCTGTAGCAACAAGAATACATGGCATAAAAATATCAGCAGGGAAATGACTTGGAAGAATTCTAAGTCCCTGAAATCAGCAACATCATGAGAGCTACTTTGCATGCTTGTGCTAGTCACCACAATGATCACAAAAATACATGGCATACACCCCTGTAAAGATGGCATGGCATACAACAAAACACATGTAGTTCTCAAGATCATAGGAGGCACACATTAAACATGGCAAAAATGACAAATGTCCATAATCTGTTAAGAAACAGACAGTAACATTACATAGCACTCTTGCAACAGAATTTAGGGCATCATGATGAACTCAAATGAACATGGTGCAATGGAATGAAATAAAGTGCACATCCAGATGAACAATTTGATATGCTACATGCCCAAAATGGAGCCACGGATGCAAAGTTATGATGCGATGAACAATGCTAAAAACATTGGGGACTTAGGCAGAAAACGGATCTACATACAAAGTTCTCCCCCTCTCTTGTGGAGATCTATTCGATGTAATCTTCTTTTGCAGTGTGTTTGTTGAGACCGATGAATTGTGGATTTATGATCAAGTTTATCTATGAACAATATTTGAATCTTCTCTGAATTCTTTTATGTATGATTGGTTATCTTTGCAAGTCTCTTAGAATTATCAGTTCGGTTTGGCCTACTAGATTGATCTTTCTTGCAATGGGAGAAGTGCTTAGCTTTGGGTTCAATCTTGCGGTGTCCTTTCCCAGTGATAGTAGGGGCAGCAAGGCACGTATTGTATTGTTGCCATCGAGGATAACAGGATGGGGTTTTCATCATATTGCATGAGTTTATCCCTCTACATCATGTCATCTTGCTTAAAGCGTTACTCTGTTCTCTTGAACTTAATACTCTAGATGCATGCTGGATAGCGGTCGATGTGTGGAGTAATAGTAGTAGATGCAGGCAGGAGTCAGTCTACTTGTCTCGGACGTGATGCCTATATACATGATCATACCTAGATATTCTCATAACTATGCTCAATTCTGTCAATTGCTCAACAGTAATTTGTTCACCCACTTAGGGCAGTTCCGCTTCCAACGACCAGTCCAGTAGGAGGCTACGCGCCAGTCCAGTGGGTGAACAAATTACTGTTGAGCAATTGACAGAATTGAGCATGGTTATGAGAATATCTAGGTATGATCATGTATATAGGCATCACGTCCAACACAAGTAGACCGACTCCTGCCTGCATCTACTACTATTACTCCACACATCGACCGCTACCCAGCATGCATCTAGAGTATTAAGTTCAAGAGAACAGAGTAACCCTTTAAGCAAGATGACATGATGTAGAGGGATAAACTCATGCAATATGATATAAACCCCATCTTGTTATCCTCGATGGCAACAATACAATACGTGCCTTGCTGCCCCTACTATCACTGGGAAAGGACACCGCAAGATTGAACCCAAAGCTAAGCACTTCTCCCATTGCAAGAAAGATCAATCTAGTAGGCCAAACCAAACTGATAATTCGAAGAGACTTGCAAAGATAACCAATCATACATAAAAGAATTCAGAGAAGATTCAAATATTGTTCATAGATAAACTAGATCATAAACCCACGATTCATCGGTCTCAACAAACACACCGCAAAAGAATATTACATCGAATAGATCTCCACAAGAGAGGGGGAGAAATTTGTATTGAGATCCAAAAAGAGAGAAGAAGTCATCTAGCTAATAACTATGGACCCGTAGGTCTGAAGTAAACTACTCACACTTCATCGGAGAGGCTATGGTGTCGATGTAGAAGCCCTCCGTGATCGATACCTCCTCCGGCGGAGCTCCGGAAAAGGCCCCAAGATGGGATCTCGTGGATATAGAAAGTCACGGTGGTGGAATTAGGGTTTTGGCTCCGTATCTGGTAGTTTGGGGGTACGTAGGTATATATAGGAGGAAGGAGTACGTCGGTGGAGCAACATGGGCCCCACGAGGGTAGAAGGCACACCTGGGGGGGGGTAGACGCGCCCCCTACCTCGTGCCTTCCTGGTTGATTGTTTGAAGTAGGGTCCAAGTCCTCTATATTATGTTCGTTCCAAAAATCAGGTTCCCGAAGGTTTCATTCCGTTTGGACTTTGTTTGATATTCTTTTTCTGCGAAACCCTAAAATAGATAAAAAAATAGCAATTCTGGGCTGGGCCTCCGGTTAATAGGTTAGTCCCAAAAATAATATAAAAGTGTATAATAAAGCCCAATAATGTCCAAAACAGGATATAATATAGCATGGAACAATCAAAAATTATAGATACGTTGGAGACGTATCAAGCATCCCCAAGCTTAATTCCTGCTCGTCCTCGAGTAGGTAAATGATAAAAACAAAAATTTTGATGTGGAATGCTACTTGGCATAATTTCAATGTAATTCTCTTAATTGTGGTATGAATATTCAGATCCAAAAGATTCAAGACAAAAGTTTAATATTGACATAGAAATAATAATACTTCAAGCATACTAACTAAGCAATTATGTCTCTTCAAAAGAACATGGCCAAAGAAAGTTATCCCTAAAATATCATATAGTCTGGCTATGCTCCATCTTCACCACACAAAGTATTAAAATCATGCACAACCCCGATGACAAGCCAAGCAATTGTTTCATACTTTTGGTGTTCTCAAACTTTTTCAATCTTCACGCAATACATGAGCATGAGCCATGGACATAGCACTATAGGTGGAATAGAATGGTGGTTGTGGAGAAGACAAAGGGGGAGAAGATAGTCTCACATCTACTAGGCGTATCAACGGACTATGGAGATGCCCATCAATAGATATCAATGTGAGTGAGTAGGGATTGCCATGCAACGGATGCACTAGAGCTATAAGTATATGAAAGCTCAACAAAAAGAAACTAAGTGGGTGTGCATCCAACTTGCTTGCTCACGAAGACCTAGGGCATTTTGAGGAAGCCTGTCGTTGGAATATACAAGCCAAGTTCTATAATGAAAAATTCCCACTAGTATATGAAAGTGATAGCATAGGAGACTCTCTATCATCAAGATCATGGTGCTACTTTGAAGCACAAGTGTGGAAAAAGGATAGTAGTATTGCCCCTTTTTATTTATTCTTTTTTTGGCCTTATTTTTTTATTTGGACTTTTTTTACTGGGACAATACTCTATGAATGATGATCATCACACTTCTATTTATTTACAACTCAATGATTACAACTCGATACTAGAACAAAGTATGACTCTATATGAATGCCTCCGGCGGTGTACCGGGATAGCAATGATGCATGAGTGACTTATATGAAAGAATTATGAACGGTGGCTTTGCCACAACTAAAATGTCAACTACATGATCATGCGAAGTAATATGACAATGATGGAGCGTGCCATAGTAAACGGAACGGTGGAAAGTTGCATGGCAATATATCTCGGAATGGCTATGGAAATGCCATGATAGGTAGGTATGGTGGCTGTTTTGAGGAAGGTACATGGTGGGTGTATGATACTGGCGAAAGGTGCACGGTATTAGAGAGGCTAGCAATGGTGGGTGAGAGTGCGTATAATCCATGGACTCAACATTAGTCATAAAGAACTCACATACTTATTGCAAAAATCTATTAGTTATCGAAGCAAAGTACTACGCGCATGCTCCTAGGGGGATAGATTGGTAGGAAAAGACCATCGCTCGTCCCCGACCGCCACTCATAAGGAGGACAATCAATAAATACATCATGCTCTGACTTCTTAACATAACGGTTCACCATGCGTGCATGCTACGGGAATCACAAACTTCAACACAAGCATTTCTCAAATTCACAGCTACTCAACTAGCACGACTCTAATATCACCATCTCCATATCTCAAAACAATTATCAAGTTTCAAACTTCTCATAGTATTCAACACACTCATAAGAAAATTTTATTATTAATCTTGAATGCCTAACATAATTAAAGCAAATTAACATGCTGTTTTGTAGGAATCTCAAAATAATCTAAGTGAAGCATGAGAGAACAAAAGTTTCTATAAAACAAATCCACCATCGTGCTCTAAAAGACATAAGTGAAGCACTAGAGCAAAAACTATATAACTCAAA
The DNA here is from genome assembly GCF_003073215.2 of Triticum urartu. Taxonomy (NCBI): domain Eukaryota; kingdom Viridiplantae; phylum Streptophyta; class Magnoliopsida; order Poales; family Poaceae; genus Triticum; species Triticum urartu. The sequence goes on from NC_053024.1 coordinate 492,868,812, forward strand.
AGATATAAGTGAAGCACATAGAGTATTCTAACAATTTCCGAATCATGAGTGTCTCTCTCAAAAAGGTGTGTGAAGCAATGATGATTGTGGAAAACTAAAAAATAAAGACTCAAATAATACAAGACACTCCAAGCAAAACACATATCATGTGGTAAATAAAAATATAGCTCCAAGTAAAGTTACCGATAGAAGTAGACGAAAGAGGGGATGCCTTCCGGGGCATCCCCAAGCTTTGGCTTTTAGGTGTCCTTAGATTATCTTGGGGGTGCCATGGGCATCCCCAATCTTAGGCTCTTGCCACTCCTTGTTCCATAATCCATCAAATCTTTACCCAAAACTTGAAAACTTCACAACACAAAACTTAAAGTAGAAAATCTCGTGAGCTCCGTTAGCGAAAGAAAACAAAACACCACTTCAAGGTACTGTAATTAAATCATTCTTTATTTATATTGGTGTTAAACCTACTGTATTCCAACTTCTCTATGGTTTATAAACTATTATACTAGCCATAGATTCATCAAAATAAGCAAACAACACACGAAAAACAGAATATGTCAAAAACAGAATAGTTGGTAGTAATCTGTAGCTAACGCAAGATCTGGAAGCCCAAAAATTATAAAATAAATTTCTGGACGTGAGAAATTTATCTATTAATCATCTTCAAAAATAATTAACTAAATAGCACTTTCCAAATAAAAATGGCAGCAGTTCTCGTGAGCGCTAAAGTTTCTGTTTTTTACAGCAAGATTAAAAAGACTTTCCCCAAGTCTTCCCAACGGTTCTACTTGGCACAAACACTAATTAAACACAAAGACACAACCAAAACAGAGGCTAGATAAATTATTTATTACTAAACAGGAGCAAAAAGCAAGGAATAAAAATAAAATTAGGTTGCCTCCCAACAAGCGCTATCGTTTAACGCCCCTAGCTAGGCATAAAAGCGAAGATAGATCTTGGTATCTTTAGTTGGTAATTCTTTAATGAGACATCTATCACCTTTAGGAGTTGCTTTCCTTTTATCAATAATCAAACTTCTAGGCACAAAATCGAAAAAATCATTAGTAGCAAATGGTTCCTTAATGATAGTAAAAATATTAGGATGAATACTTATAGATTTGAGATCCGCAGTTTCTTTGCTAGAGGATTCACCCTTATTTTTAGGAACATACATAAGCTTGGAAATTTTAGTTGGAGGACTTGGGGTATTGTTTATGGAAGAAAAAGTGGTTCCCAAGTTGGTAATGATACCCTCAAGTTTATCAATTCTAGTGGAATCATGATTTATTATTTCATTAACTATGGGTTGCTTCTCCTTAATATTTTTCAGAGTGACTCCTACTTTAGATCCATATTGAGTAATTTGGTTGTGGATCTTTTTATTGAAATTTTCAATTAACTCTACGGTAGCAACTTTATTTTCAATAATTTCAAGTTTTTGCATTACATGCTCCAAAGTTAACATAGTTCCATTAACCAAAAGAGGGGGTGAGCCAAACAAATCTATCATAGCATTATAGGAATCAAAAGTGTGGCTACCCAAGAAGTTCCCTCCGGTAATGGTATCAAGGACATATCTGTGCCAAGGAATAGCACCTACATAAAAATTGCGAAGAAGAATAAAAGTAGATTGCTTCCTGGTAGATCTATTTTGAGCATTGCAAATTCTATACCAAGCTTCTTTTAGGTTTTCTCCTTCCCTTTGCTTAAAATTAAGAACTTCATTTTCAGGAGACAACGGAGAAGATAGGGGACTAGCCATAACGACAAGCAAGCAATCCGACACACAAGCAAACAAGAACGGGCAAAAAGAGGCGAATAGAGAAAGAGAGGGAGGATGGAGAGAGAGAGGGTGAATAAAACGGCAAGGGTGAAGTGAGGAAGAGAAAAACGAGAGGCAAATGGCAAATAATGTAATGCGGGAGATAAGGGTTTGTGATGGGTACTTGGTATGTTGACTTTTGCGTAGACTCCCCGACAACGGCGCCAGAAATCCTTCTTGCTACCTCTTGAGCACTGCGTTGGTTTTCCCTTGAAGAGGAAAGGGTGATGCAGTAGAGCAGCGTAAGTATTTCCCTCAGTTTTTGAGAACCAAGGTATCAATCCAGTAGGAGGCCACGCACGAGTCCCTCGCACCTACACAAACAAATAAACTCCTCGCAACCAACGCGATAAAGGGGTTGTCAATCCCTTCACGGTCACCTACGAGAGTGAGATCTGATAGATATGATAAGATAAGATTTTTGGTATTTTTATGATAAAGAGAAATAAAGATGCAAAGTAAAATAAATGGCAAAGGAAATAACTAAGTATTGGAAGATTAATATGATGGAAAATAGACCCGGGGGCCATAGGTTTCACTAGAGGCTTCTCTCGAGAGCATAAGTATTATGGTGGGTGAACAAATTACTGTTGAGCAATTGACAGAATTGAGCATAGTTATGAGAATATCTAGGTACGATCATGTATATAGGCATCACGTCCAAGACAAGTAGACCGACTCCTGCCTGCATCTACTACTATTACTCCACACATCGACCGCTATCCAGCATGCATCTAGAGTATTAAGTTCAAGAGAACATAGTAACGCTTTAAGCAAGATGACATGATGTAGAGGGATAAACTCATGCAATATGATATAAACCCCATCTTGTTATCCTTGATGGCAACAATACAATACGTGCCTTGCTGCCCCTACTATCACTGGGAAAGGACACCACAAGATTGAACCCAAAGCTAAGCACTTCTCCTATTGCAAGAAAGATCAATCTAGTAGGCCAAACCAAACTAATAATTCAAAGAGACATGCAAAGATAACCAATCATACATAAAAGAATTCAAAGAAAATTCAAATATTGTTCATAGATAAACTTGATCATAAACCCACAATTCATCGGTCTCAACAAACACACCACAAAAGAAGATTACATCGAATAGATCTCCACAAGAGAGGGGGAGAACTTTGTATTGAGATCCAAAAAGAGAGAAGAAGCCATCTAGATAATAACTATGGACCCGTAGGCCTGAAGTAAACTACTCACACTTCATCGGAGAGGCTATGGTGTTGATGTAGAAGCCCTCCATGATTGATACCTCCTCCGGCGGAGCTCCGGAAAAGGCCCCAAGATGGGATCTCGTGGATACAGAAAGTTACGGCGGTGGAATTAGGGTTTGGGCTCTGTATCTGGTAGTTTTGGGGGTATGTAGGTATATATAGGAGGAAGGAGTACGTCGGTGGAGCAACGTGGGCCCCACAAGGGTGGAGGGTGCGCCTGGGGGGGTAGGCGCGCCCCCTACCTCGTGCCTTCCTGGTTGATTGCTTGACGTAGGGTCCAAGTCCTCTGGATCATGTTCGTTCCAAAAATCACGTTCCCGGAGGTTTCATTCCGTTTGGACTCCCTTTGATATTCTTTTTCTGCGAAACCCTAAAATAGGCAAAAAAACAGCAATTCTGGGCTGGGCCTCCGGTTAATAGGTTAGTCCCAAAAATAATATAAAAGTGTATAATAAAGCCCAATAATGTCCAAAACAGGATATAATATAGCATGGAACAATCAAAAATTATAGATACGTTGGAGACGTATCATGAGCCCGGATTCCGATAAATGGCTTGAGCCCATGAAATCTGAGATAGGATCCATGTATGAGAACAAAGTATGGACTTTGGTTGACTTGCCCGATGATCGGCGATCCATAGAGAATAAATGGATCTTCAAGAAGAAGACTGACACTGATGGTAATGTTACTGTCTACAAAGCTCGACTTGTCGCAAAAGGTTTTTGACAAGTTCAAGGAGTTGACTATGATGAGACTTTCTCACCCATAGCGATGCTTAAGTCTGTCCGAATCATGTTAGCAATTGCTGCATTTTATGATTATGAAATCTGGCAAATGGGCGTCAAAACTACATTCCTTAATGGATTTCTTGAAGAAGAGTTGTATGTGATGCAACCAGAAGGTTTTGTTGATCCTAAAGGTGTTAACAAAGTGTGCAAGCTCCAGCGATCCATCTATCGACTGGTGCAAGCATCTCGGAGTTGGAATATACGCTTTCATGAGGTGATCAAAGCATATGGTTTTATACAGACTTTCGTAGAAGCCTGTATTTACAAGAAAGTGAGTGGGAGCTCTGCAGCATTTCTAATATTATATGTGGATGGAATATTGTTGATTGGAAATGATATAGAATTTCTGGATGGCATAAAAGGATACTTTAATAAAAGTTGTCCAATGAAAGACCTCAGTGAAGCTGCCTATATATTGGGCATCAAGATCTATAGAGATAGATCAAGACGCTTAATAGGACTTTCACAAAGCACATACCCTGATAAAGTTTTGAAGAAGTCCAAAATGGATCAGTCAAAGAAAGGGTTCTTGCCTGTGTTGCAAGGTGTGAAGTTGAGTCAGACTCAATGCCCGACCACTTCAGAAGCTAGAGAGAAAATGAAAGTCATTCCCTATGCCTCAGCCATAGGTTCTATCATGTATGCTATGCTATGTACCAGACCTGATGTGTGCCTTGCTACAAGTTTAGCAGGAAGGTACCAAAGTAATCCAGGAGTGGATCACTGGACAATGGTTAAGAACATCCTGAAGTACCTGAAAAGGACTAAGGATATGTTTCTCGTGTATGGAGGTGACAAAGAGCTTGTTGTAAATGGTTACGTCGATGCTAGTTTTCACACTGATTCGGATGACTCTAAGTCACAAACCATATACGTATTTATATTGAATGGTGGAGCTATCAGTTGGTGCAGTTCCATGCAGAGCACCGTGGCGGGATCTACGTGTGAAGCGGAGTACATAGCTGCTTCGGAAGCAGCAAACGAAGGAGTCTGTATGAAAGAGTTCATATCCGATCTAGGTGTAATACCTAGTGCATCAGGTCCAATGAAAATCTTTTGTGACAATACTGGAGCAATTGCCTTGGAAAAAGGAATCCAGATTTCACAAAAGAACCACACACATCAAGAGACGCTTCAACTCCATCCATGATCAAGTCAAGGAGGGAGACATAGAGATTTGCAAAATACATACGGATCTGAATGTGGCAGACCCGTTGACTAAGCCTCTTCCACGAGCAGAACATGATCAACACCAAGACTCCATGGGTGTTAGAATCATTACAATGTAATGTAGATCACTGACTCTAGTGCAAGTGGGAGACTGAAGGAAATATGCCCCTATAGGCAATAATAAAGTTGTTATTTTATATTTTCCTCATTCATGATAAATGTTTATTATTCATGCTAGAATTGTATTGATCGGAAACCCAAATACATGTGTGAATACATAGACAAACACCGTGTACCTAGTGAGCCTCTACTTGACTAGCTCGTTGATCGAAGATGGTTAAGGTTTCCTAACCATGGACATGAGCTATCATTTGATAACGGGATCACATCATTAGGAGAATGATGTGATGGACATTACCCATCCGTTAGCTTAGCATATTGATCGTTCAGTTTTATTGCTATTGCTTTCTTCATGTCAAATACATATTCCTTCGACTATGAGACTATGAAACTCCCGAATACCAGAGGAATACCTTGTGTGCTATCAAACGTCACAACGTAACTGGGTGATTATAAAGATGCTCTACAGGTATCTCCGAAGGTTTTTGTTGGGTTGGCATAGATCGAGATTAGGATTTGTAACTCCGAGTATCAGAGAGGTATTTCTGGGCCCTCTCTGTAATGCACATCATAAGAAGCCTTGCAAGCAAAGTGACTAATGAGTTAGTTACAAGATGATGTATTATGGAACGAGTAAAGAGACTTGCCAGTAATGATATTGAACTAGGTATGAAGATACCGATGATCGAATCTCGGGCAAGTAACATACGGATGACAAAGGGAATATCGTATGTTGTCATAACGGTTCGACCGATAGAGATCTTCGTAGAATATGTAGGAGCCAATACGAGCATCCAGGTTCCTCTATTAGTTATTGACCGGAGAGGTGTCTCGGTCACGTCTACATAGTTCTCAAACCCGTAGGGTCCGCACGCTTAACGTTCGATGACGATTTGGTATTATATGAGTTATATGATTTGGTGGCCGAATGTTGTTCGAAGTCCCGGATGAGATCACAGATATGACGAGGAGTCTCTAAATGGTCGTGAGGTAAAGATTGATATATAGGATGATGGTATTCAAACACTAGAAGTGTTTCGGAATGTATCAGGTATTTATCGGAGTACCAGAGGGGTTACTGGAACCCTCGGAGGGAAGATATGGGCCTTAAGAGGGAGCACACCAGCCCACAAGGGGTGGCGCGCCCCCCCTTAGGCTGGAAGCCGAATTGGAGAAGGAACAATGGGGGTTCGGCCCCCTTTCCTTTCTCTCTCCCCCTTCCCTTTTTCTCTCCGATGAAATATGGTAAGGGGGGGAGGGATTGGGGAGGAACCCAAAGTAGGATTCAGCCTACTTGGGGCACCCCTGGATGCCTCTCCTTCCCTCCAACCTATATATATATATATGTGTGGGGAGGGGCGTCTAGAACACACAACAACAATCGTTAGCCGTGTGGGGCGCCCCCTCCACAGTTTACACCCCGCCATAGTTTTGCGGTGCTTAGGCGAAGCCATGTGAGAATCACTTCACCATCACCGTTACCACGCCGTCGTGCTGACGGAACTCATCTACTTCCTCGACACCTCACTGGATCAAGAAGGTGAGGGACGTCAACGAGCTGAACATGTGCAGAACTCGGAGGTGTCGTACCTTCGGTGCTTGATCGGTCGGAGCTAGAAGAAGTTTGACTACATCAACCGCGTTGTCAAATGCTTCCGCTTTCGGTCTATGAGGGTACGTAGACACACTATCCCCCTCTCGTTGCTATGTATCTCCTAGATAGATCTTGCATGAGCGTAGGAATATTTTTGAAATTGTATGCTACGTTTCCCAACAATTGTGACCAACTCAGAGGAATACAATTTAATTGCATCCCATATCTTTTCTACATGATATCAGTTTTCATCGCAATCTCCCTCGCTTCCGCCCCACGTAGCCACCGCTCCTCCCTATAGCCGCCGCTGGCCCTCCTCCCAAACCCTAACGCCGCCGCCGCTACTTCCTCCGTAGCCGCCGCCATCCCCTCCCAAATCCTACGCTCCCGCCGCTACTCCCTCCCGTAGCCGCCGCTGCCTTCCCCCAAACCCTACACCGCCGCCTCTACTCCCTCCCATAGCCGCCGCCCCTCCTCTCCTTCGGTCGCCATCTTCTTCCTAGCCACCACCTAAACCCTAACACCGCCGCTACCCCACTTCCCTCCCACCGCCACCATGTCCCGCTCCAAGGCCGATCCGTCCGACGCCGGCTCCTTTGCTGGCGCCATGTTCACCTCTGACCGCCTCAACGAGCTCCACATCAAAGATCACGTGCCCGTCGTCCTCGACCTTGACTCGTCATCCTACAACGCATGGCGCACCTACTTTGCGCTCTTGTTCTGCTCCTACTGTCTCATCAAGCACGTTTACGGGAGCGTCGACTTCCGCGACATGAAGGACGACGACGACTGGCTTGTCGTGGACGCCTGCATCATCAAGTGGCTCTTCCTCACCATCTCACAGGGTCTCTTCGACATGGTGAACTCCCATGACCCATCGGTGTACGCCATGTGGACACGGTTGTGCGACCTCTTCCTCGACAATCAACTCCAATGTCGTGTTTTCCTCCAAGGAGAGTTCTTCATGCTGCAGCAAAACGATCTCTCGATCGATGAATACTGCACGTGGCTGAAGGTCCTCGCCGACGAGCTGCGCGACGTCGGCATGACCATCGACGACTCCGTCCTCCTCACCAACCTCCTTCGGGGACTCCACCCTGACCTCGGCCAGTCTGCCGCCAACCTCTCCCTCGTCACACCGACATACGCCAAGGCCGTCACGTATCTTCGCATGGAGGAGAAGCGCCTTCGCCACTCTGCTGGGCAGGCGACCCACACCGCTCTCCACGCCGGCCTCGCCGGCGGCCACGGCGCGTCTCCAACCCCGCCCGCGCCTCGTCCTCTTGCCCCGACCCCGCCACCCACGCCCGCGCCTGCCCCATCTGGTGGTCGCAAGCAGAAGGGTCGTGGGGGTCGGCCACTCAACTCCAACACGGCACCGCGCCTTCCCGTGAACCCCGCGGTAGTCCCTACACCACCCTGGCTGTCGGGGTACAACCCTTGGACGGGCATTGTGCATGCTTACTCCATGCCCGTCCCCGCCCCCTGCTCCGGGCATCCTTGGTGCACGGCCGGCCTCTCATCAGGCGCTGCTGACCGCGCCCGCCCCCGGTCCTGCGGCATATGGCGGCGCCGTGGCCTACGATGCCCCCCGGCCTACGACCCGTATGGCAGTACCCCCGGCGGTGTTTGGGACTCGGCACTCCTCTCCACCCTTCATGTTGCACCCTTGCTGAGCAACTACAACGGAGGTGGCGATTGGTACATGGACACCAGCGCCGCCGCTCACATGGCTTCTAACCCCGGTATCCTCTCCTGTGCCTCCCCTTATCCTTTTAACTCTCGCATCGTGGTTGGTGATGGCACCTCTCTTCCCATCACTCATCACAGTTCGTTCTCCCTTCTGTTTCCCTCTTCATCTTTAACCCTTAATAATGTGCTTGTCTCATCATCCTTAATCAAAAACCTATGTTCTGTTCGTACTCTTACTCGTGAACATCATGTCACTGTTGAGTTTGACGCTCTTGGTTTCTCTGTCAAGGATGCTCGCTCCTGGAGGGTTCTGCACCGATGTGATTCCCTCGACGATCTCTACCCATGCGGTCCTACTACGAGTGGCAGTCCGGTTGCTCTTCATGCCGATGTCTCGCTTTGGCATGCTCGACTTGGTCATCCCAGTGCCGACGCTCTTCACAAAATTTTGAGCAATTTTTCCTTTTCATGTAATAAATCAGCGGCTCATACTTGTCATGCTTGCCGTATCGGAAAGATGCCGTTTTCTTCATCCACATCAATTGCCACTTTTCCATTTGATGTTATTCATTGTGATGTTTGGACATCTTCGATGCCTAGCAATTCGGGCTTATCATATTACCTCATGATTTTAGATGATTTTTCTCACTTCACTTGGACTTTTTTGTTACGCCGTAAATCCGAAGTCGCCTCCACCCTTCACTCCCTTTATGCTTACGTCAACACCCACTTTCATCGCGCCATTGCTCGCCTTCAAACAGATAACGAATTTTTTTTGATAACCTCACTATTCGACATCTTCTATCCACCTATGGCACCATCTTTCGTCTCACATGTCCATATACATCCCAACAAAACGGTCGTGCCGAACGTGTGCTCCGCACTCTCAATGGGAGTGTTCGCGCATTGCTCTTCCATGCACACATGCCCGCACGGTTTTGGTCAGACGCACTCGCTACCGCCACGGTTCTCCTTAACATCCGGCCTTGCAAATCACGATGGAGCTATACACCTCATCACCTCTTGTTCGGGTCTCCTCCATCCTATGACGATCTTCACGTCTTCGGTTGCTTGTGTTACCCTAATATTACCGCCACCGCTCCGCACGATATTCCTAGAAGAAAAAATTGGTGCTCCGTGTAAGCGGGGCGGTCATGCGTGAGACCCGTCCTGAGCATCTAGAAGGAAAAAAAATATATGAGATCAGATCTCACGATTAGCAGGTGAGACCCGTCCTGATGTATGACACGTGGCATTCACAAATCACAAAGTATCTAATCTCTCTCCCCCCTAATTTTAAATGGGCAAATTTGATAATTTGCCACCCCTTACCTCCCCCTTTCATAATTTGCCCCCTGAGAATGACAGGTGGGGCCTGGGCCCGTCCGTCATTGAGACAATGGATGGCAAATTGTGAAAGGGGGAAGTAAGGGGTGGCAAATTATCAAATCGCCTTTTTAAATGGGGGTGAGGGATACTTTATGATTTATGAATGCCACGTGTCATTCATCAGAATGAGTCTCGCGTGAGACCTCGTTTCATAGAATTCTTTTCCGAACGAAGTGGCCTCCACCCCGAATCCCACTCCCACGCGACGCCGCGCGCGCAGAGCTGATGCCCGATCGATCAGACACGACCCGGTATTGATTGGCAACAAGTTCCCAAAAGCGGCTTCAAATTTGTCCGCGACTACTGCTGAAGGGTGGGCGGGGGAGGAAGCAAGGTCACATGCCCAGGCGGCAACACATTCTGTCACGGCACATGGTGGTACTCCATTGGTGCCTGGCCTCCAGCTCATCGTCCATTTGACCACGGTACGCAGCCTAGCAGCACCGTCACATGTGTCCCGTAGTCCATTAGCAGCGCAGGAGCAAAAAACTGCTCTGGCTGCAAACTGATCCACAGGGTTAGGGTCTTCTGACCGATGACTGAGGCGCGCTTACGTTCAATCGTCAATCACAAGGGATTCCGAATTTTTCTAGTCGATCGATCTGTAGTATAGGTTGGAGGATGTCTGCGTTCGTGGTCAGTATGTCACACGCGTATTCCGGATCTCACTGCACGCTGGGTGGGTGATCACTAGTCTTATCATGCACAGCGAGACGTAAATAAAATAGTAGCACTAGAAACCAATCCTTCTTTCCCAGGTGACAAGGAGAATGGCACAGTGCTTGTGTGTGTGTGTGTGTCTGTGTGTGTGTGTCTTGCTGTCAGGCAATACCGGGCCCGAAGGAATTGCTTGCATTGCAAGCCCTGAATCTAAATGGGTTGGTTGTTGTAGCAGGCATAGGAGTCGATCGCCACCACTCAGCCCCACAGCAACGGAGCCTTCCCTTACTTGAAGCGACGTAAAACTCGGGTACGCACTGCGAATTCAGGTTCAGAAACATGCACCCAGCTGCTCATCGTGCCATTTCCTGAGTGCCGACTGGCAAGCGTGGGCATCTGTCTCCACAAGTTTCCGCAATACCAAATCGGGAAGTTGAGTTCACGCTCCAAAAGCTATATATACGGAGCTAGAAAAGTTCAAATGATGGCCGATATAATGTGCTACATGGAGATCGGTAACAACGCACGGACAGTAGCAACAAGAAGAAAAGGCACGACCACTTGGCTTGGAACTTTCAGAAGGCACAAGGAAACAAGAGGCGAGATTGTCACTCACCAGCTGGACCACACAAATCCCTGAGACTGCAGGCTCGTGCTCGTGCATGGTAACACGCCACTACTACCAGCAGCGCCTCATCCCTCGGTGTAGATAACGTACTACGTACGTACAATGTGTGGACACAATCATACGCAAGCACGTACAATATATCTATCCATCTGCATAGGCGGGTCGATTGTGTACGTACGTACAGACTTTTGCCCTCATCACACCGTTGTTTAAGGAGGTTGGTACGCCGTCGAACATTCCCCGCGGAACAAGGCCGAATCAGTGGGGGGACTCTCTTATCATTGCGGAAAGAAAGAATCGTCGGGGTTTTGTTATTTCTCTCCAGCTAACTGCGGCAGTTGACCTGGCCGTATGCGCGCGCATTAGCTGTAGGGCTGCTTCATGCATGTGTGTGCGCACATGGGTGCGATACGCCTCGCAAAAGTCCATGGTCATACGTGCATGAGACGACGCGTTTGCGACCTCTACCTCTCGCGCGCGGATTGATAGATAGATAATGCAAATGCAATGGTGGCCGCTCCGAGTGGCGCAGCATCGACGCCCCCGCAACTTGCGAATTATTGTGATTATCCGCTTCCAATCATCGGTGGCCTGCCTGCCTGCCGGTACGAGTGGCATTTGGCCAGACGAATGGAATGGATAGCCTCACATGCCGGATGACGAGGCAGATCGGTGGGAATAGCATTCCTCCTGCCGTGCCAATTGCATGCTGGACATTACCAAAGTGTGGAATTTCCAAACACAACAATGGCAAAATGCGATATCGAAGATCTCAAAACATGCAGCGTAAATGAATTTCCCATAGGTGAAATCAGCTAAGAGCCAAAGATATATTAATTCAGTTGTCTAACTTCAGTCTGGTTTACTTTCTACATTTATGGTGGACTAAGATCGGCTCCGGTGTTTTCAAAAATCATGGAACAGCATGAGAGAGTCATCATGTCTCGTGAGGGCCAGGATCAGAATGTTCTTTCTGTTCCGCAGCTTTGTTTCGTCCTTCGAACCCTGCAATACATGAACAATTCGTGAGTTAAGGTCAGGTTGCACACATCTCTGCAAGTAAAACCTGCTTCAAGCCAACAAAGTTAGTTTCAGCAAGGTAAGGGTTCATTTAGTAAGATGGCATGGTGGCAACTAATCCCATATCGCAGACAGACATTATTCTTGGTGCCCTACAACTTCCCAGTGATGGTACTAATGTAAACTGATCTCAGCCCAGTTGATTCTTCAATCTAGTAACTCGAGAGTTGTTTCTAACCAAGGTTTTCTATATGGGAGCATAGGAAATTATTGGCCTCGATATATGGTTACGTATCTTCCTGCTCTGCATTTGGGATGATCTAATAATGTAAGCCTGATCCCAACCAAACAACGCTATGAAAATGCCGACTCAGTAAAGAAACAATCAAACTGAATTGCAACTATGATATGGCATAAACACATTATATAGTCATGTATGTACTGTGATGATAAACATATGGGCAATAGAGGAACCAATCCTGACGTGCATCCTGAATTCATGAAACGTAAAAGTAATAAACAATGTTTTGCTTAGGAAAACTCAGCTTACAGCTAAAAAACTGTAAATGATGATCATTAGATGATAACCTCGAGCAGAAGTTCAGCAATGTAATTCACCATCTGGCGCAAGTTCAAAGCAGCATGGTAGAGATTATCGATGAACTGCTCACGAAATGTATTTTTGGCTCTCCATACGAAAAACTGTGCGTACCCTGTTCCTGCTGCGGAAGCGATTTTCTGTAAACATAATAGAATTATTGTGAACAGAAGCACAAAATGAGACATCTTTTGTTACTTATAAACTTGCAGGATATCCATATGCATAATATCCTGTAATTTACAACAAAAGTTCTCCTAGCTTTAAGCCATAGTCAGTTCTTTAGGTTAGCTTGAAACTGAGGTAGCAGAACTGCAGTAGTGTGGAAGCTCTGAACTATTGCTCCAGGAAAGTAACTGAAACTTGAAAGTTGCTAGACGATAACTCTGCCATGGGTGACGTGTGAAACAAAAATACCATTCTATGTGGCTTAAGAACATCTCACTTTGTCAAACATCTAGTGCAAACATTTATTTGGGGCACAACAAAAGCCAGAAACAGCAATAGCAGATGCATTCAATTTCCTAGTTCCAGCTAATTTTCTACTGTATCAGTCCAATAGAATCACTTTCACAGGTATTATTTCTGGATAGTTCCAACTATGCTAATGCAGCATTAGAGCCTCTCTAGCAGATTCCTTATAACCCACTCATTCCTTCAAATTTGTAACCCAATAATGCAGCATTAGTGCTGGTGAAACTTATGGGTGCAAGAAGTTCTAAACTTTTCCCATTCCTTATCCTTAATTTGTTTTGAAGGATCTTCCCTAAAACTGGTATTTGTTCAGTAAATTTACAGAAGTTACTTACAATCATTTTAAGGAATAAGTGTTTAATAAAGCACCTACATATGCTCTTGAGCTGGTGAAACTTATGGGTGCAAGAAGTTCTAAACTTTTGCTGTATTACCAATTGCCACACTACAAAACTCAGAAAGTGTGGGTTAAGGTGTTCGAGCACCATTCACATAACTAGGAATTACTCTAGAACATATAACTGGATATTATTTGTGTTTAAGTACTTAATGTGTCAAGAAAACTTTAGACACTTACTCTTGTATTAACTAACTTATCAAGTTTGTTTACAAGCTTTATCCCAAATGCTCAAATAGCCTTTTAAAACTGCATTGATGCTTATAAATGATGCAGATTTATGATGAAAGTAACGCAATATATCATGAATTGATGATGCATTCGTAAGGCTAATATGGGCCACCTGCCTTGTATAGTAAAGTAGTAGACCATCAAAGCAGTGAAGTTATCGCACAACTAACATTTAAAGCAAGGAGGGTTATCATTGTCATTCTCTCTGCCCTCCAAGCAAGAAATACTACTTTTCTGATGACACTAGGAAACAGACCTCTGTATCTATGTAGCCATCGTTCCATAGTTTGTACAAAGTTGAATGAACAATCTGCTTGTCAAGAATTGTTGTGTCAATAATCTGCACATTTGCAATCAAAGTTTAGATTTGTGTACTTCGGGTTGCAACAGGAAGCCATGTCATCAAATAAACAATCATAAAACAGGATCACACAAATAAAATTAATGCATAACAGAAGCTTTCTTAACCAAACGAGTTTGACAACAATAGCAAAGCATAGTTCTACAATTTCCTCAATATGTAAGAGTACTTACTTGATCTGTCTCAACTGCACAACCTTGTGTGACCAATAGCCTAAAGATTGTAAAAGCTTCTTGCCCGTATTTCTTTTTCACAAGTGACTCTATCTATAATGCACACATAAAAGACATGTGCATGTCAACTGTTAGTACGGAAAGGACAGGGGAGTGTTTTTTAATAACTCAAATAAACCATGAAACAGTAACACAATCTGGTACCTCCTCATTTCTACATGCTTCAACCATTTTGCGTAAATCTACAGAAAAACAATACCACTGTCATGAAAATCTTACAAAAAGAACTTATGATGTTCACTCAAAGGCTGGCAAACTAAATTTAAACATCAAGTGTTTTTTAATCTTACATAAAAGAAATTATGATGTTAACTCAAGGTTGGCATACTAATTTTGAGCATCCAGAGTTCAGAATGGAAGACAAGTAACAAGGAAAGTAAGTTTCTACAACATAATTTCCAGCTGTTTAGAGGCTTTTTCACGCTTCGGCGGAATATTTTGTTATCACTGCATACAGCACAATTTCATGGAATAGCAGGCCGTCGGTATCAGCAACCTAATGGTAACTAGGCTCGAACTAATTATGAAAACAATGGAAGATGTCATAGCTATAGTACTTTTTCCATGTATAGACCAACCAACATGTCTCCTTAGCTGGAAGTGCGGAGTGTGGACTGGTTCACATGATCATATCCGAAGTTCCAATATAATTAAGACATTAAGCTACCACAATTCAATCCAGGAATTGGACTGGACTGAAATCAGTTTCCTTATGGCATCCATTGCCTAGTGGCAAGTTTTGATTTCCGAACCATAGAAGTTCATTTCTAGCAAGCTTGAACTGGGCTTCATGCCGAGCACTTAACTAACAGAACTTCGATGTATTCGACTTATACAGACTAAAAATATCAACAGTAACTTACCAAAAGTAAATTCTTCCCCATCGGAAGTAGTACACTGTAAATCCAGCAGGACTGGTTTTATGTCACCAATTGTCATTGCTGCAGTTCCTTCCTTTTGTCCTAGTTTCTCCAAAATACCATTTGTTGATGATGTCACTGAAAGAATGGAACTCAATGTTATACTTGTTGGAAACAATTCACAACTGATTGCTAGAATGGTCTTTCCCCCCTCTAGTGATATTATATAATTTTCAAGCAAGGTATAGTGATTTTCCTTGCATCGATATCGATAGGGCAACTATTAATCAAACTGGAACCATGTAACTAAAGTGATAAATTGTCATGGTACATTGGTACTTCAGCATATAGGGCAGCATATGACATTGTAGGAAATAAACTAGCATATGACATTCCCTAATCTGGCTCATTCAAGACTGTGCCAAGCTATAGGGCAGCCCGGTGCATGTAGCTCCCGCTTGCGCAGGGTCCGGGGAAGGGTCCGACCACTTTGGGTCTATTGTACGCAGCCTTTCCCTACATTTCTGTAAGAGGCTGTTTCCAGGACTTGAACCCGTGACCTCATGGTCACAAGGCAGCAGCTTTACCACTGTGCCAAGGCTCCCCTTCTTTGTGCCAAGCTATAGATTTCAAATAAATAGCTCAAACAGAAACTAGCATTTCTTAGTTAATGCTCACCACCAAGAGGCAAGACCAGAACCGATGGAATTTAAAAACAGAAATGCAGGTTAAAAATAGTTATGTTCATACAAGACTATATGTGGATGTAAAGCCATAAAAATAAAATTGCTGTGTTCCTGGATCTACTATTGAAAGGATACTTGAGATATTGATATCGGGTACTACCAGAGTTTGTATCTTTGTCAGTTAAGTTAGCTTCGAAAAATGACTCCCAGATAGGATGTGTGCCAACCTTCAGCTTTGGTTTCTTTCGGTCTGCACAAAACTTTAATGCAAGAAGGAAAACATTAAGTGAGAATTAACAAAGTCGAATTGCATGATTCATTCAGCTGCACCGTTCATGCATATACACAAATAAACAGATTTCAAAATGAAAAATCTGCATTCTCTGCTCTCTTTTTGTGGGGGTATGAGGGGGGGGGGGGGGGGGGGGGGGGGGGGGGGGGGGGGGGGGGGGGGGGGGGGGGGGGAGGCGGTGCTGCTACATGAATAATCCTCATTCAACTTAACTTATTCGGGACAAAAAAGCAGGTGCAGTACAACAACACAGTCCTGTACATGACAGGCAAGCCTTACGGCATCTCTGATGTGCATCTCAAACCAGTTAAATAGATGCAATAGAAGCTAGAGAAAACTCTTAAGTTGAAGCTGACCACAGCATGTAAGAATAACTTTCATGGCCCACACAACAACATGCCCACCCCTAGCTGCCAGTTGCCGCTTCAGTTGGCTCTATCTTCGCTTGCAGCTCTGGCTCATCCCCTCCGAGGAGCAGCTCGGACTCATCCCCACGCCACAGAACTTCTTGGATAGTCTCCAAGATCTCCACAGTCAAGAACATTGTCAAGATAGAGGAAGATGCAGCTCTGTTGATCGGCCTCCCATCACTATTCTGTCATCGACGCCAAAGCTCCCTGACTGGACTTGTGCTTCCATTGTTCATGATCAGCTTGGTATTGGGAGAAATACCACTGGCAGTGGTATTGAGAGAGAGAGAGAGAGAGAGAGAGAGATTCAATACAGTGCAGAAGCTATTATATGTTCATGGAGTACATTCCTTTTTGCTTTTGTCCTCTTTTTACTGTACAAACTTCATTTCGCTTTGGGGTTTACATTACAATCCTTTCTTCATGGCAGCAGCAACCCCACCCGACCCCCACTCCTCTTCCCAAGCAATAAATCTCACTGTTGTTTTGTAGAAAACAATGGCTTGGTAGGTATCCTACTTCTAGAAGACCCAATGCAAGCAAGGAAAAGAAAATACAGAAACACCGCTGCAGATAAAAAGATGAAGACGCCTGCATAAATATGCTATCCATAGTAATGCTATGATAACAGAACATACCTTCTTCTTTAGACAGAATATAAATTTCTCAAAATTTACCCGCCAAAGTACTTCATTCTCTGCAATTGTTGAGTTGAGCTCTTCATCTACCTCAAAGGCTCCGTGTTTCCGCTGATGAAATAACGACACAGAGAATTACATGATGATAAAAGCAGTGCATTGCATACTGTTGCTGCATTTGCTAGTTCCTATCAATAATTTCAGAAAATGCCTTCACCATTGACAAAAATCTACACATGTCACTTTGCCTTTTCTCGTTTAACTACAGGATGGCCGAAACAACAAACACCAAATTTTCACATAACATGGTGGTGAAGATAAGTAAAAAGAGTACACCACCTTAGCACCTGCAACAGCGTTATGAGGACAATCATTTGTCTTTGATGCATCCTCCATGCCGTATGGGATCTCAGAAAACCTTTCTGGGTCAGAAAGGGTTGCAGTATTGACAACTTTCTGCTGAAGTGAAAGAACCTCCTCGGCAGTCTGTAACAAAGATAATTTTCTCAGGTCCTGTAACTGACTATCATACACAGAACATAGCAACAGAAGAAAGAACAGTACTAATGCATTATTAAAGCATCGAGATCTTGGTACTAGTAACTATCAGTTTTCACAAAGTGTACAGGTGATGACCATGAGTTAAGAGTAAGATGATTTTCGTCAACAGGCCTCGCATAAAAAGGACCCAAACCACCGAGCTAGCTAATTAGCCCGTTGCTAAGATGTCTAATTACAAGACCAAGTTACTAAACTAACCAGCCTAGTCAGCTTCTACCAATCCTGCATGCATTTGTATTAGTTTACAGTAGAAAACTATAAAAGTAAGTAGAGGCCTATTAAAATGACCAGGAATGTCCATAACAGGGAATCACTTTACATACTTTTGGAACTCTTCTCCTTGCAGCTGTAGATTGTTCATCTTCCTGTGGATTGAAATAGGGTTCAGCTTTTGGGCAACGTTCCACATAACGTGCATACACAAGTTTGTTGAAGTTCATTCGTATTTCTTCCCTTGCTGGTTGGATGGTGCCTTGAACATGGATGACCCATTATCAGGGAACAGTAATAGTCACTATCACCAGCAAATATCAAAGATTATGGGAAAAAAGGAAAGAGAATAACATCATAAAAAGAACAGTGGATGATCCAATAACAACTTCAACAAATTAAAAGGACATACCTTCTGGCACTTTAGAGATTGTGCGTCCCACAAGTTGGTCAAATGTTAGCCTACCATTCTGAAGCAATCCCTCAATAAGAGTTTCTGACTGCAAGATACATAAGTTCTATGCATAAGGTCATAAACTTTGGAAAAGTTACAAGTACTCAATGATTGTAGGCATAATGTTAAAATTAACTTTATTTTCTTCTGAGAATGGCCCGGGAAACGATCACACATTTTGTAGCAAAAATAGCACCAGAACAATTAGAATGTAAATTCAGGCAAGGTATGTTATCTGTCAGTTTCTCTATCAACTACCAGCATATCACAAACAATAATTACCAGCATATTTATTAAACACCTAAAAAGGGATCATATCAACATCCCCACAGCCAACAGCATTCTCCCCTTACCCTGTCAACCCGCCTCTGTTACCATGGGTGGAGAATAGGGAATGGCCACAACATCACAAGCATCAAACCTAGAACCTAATGACTTTTATAACACTGTAGTCCAATTAAATATGTATATCGATATATAGAGTAAAAATACAAATAATTCCACTAATAAATTACAATTAAAATATGTGTATATAGCAACTTATTTTATGCTGCAGATATGATCATCTTTCTGCAAAAGTGTTTGCTTGTTCAGATTCAACACTCTAGTATTATGGATTGGGGGGATTTCAGAGTGCACAAGTTCTCAACCCTCAGGGCAGAGTACAAATATGAATATACGTGAGAAAATACAAAATGTTAATCGTACAGGAAAATCTTAACCATATTTGTATTTTATAAAATATAGTAGTCCAATAATATGGATAGTACGGACCCTTGACGGAGAATGGATGTTTGGCTCTCGGCCTCCATGGAGGCCTTTTTTTTGAAAAATTCAAAATTCAAACTTTTCCGTTTCAAAAAAATCTGAAAAAAATTATGCAAGTAAACAAGGATGTTATGTGTATGTATCTAAAATTTCAGGGTGAAACACGTTGAAATGTGACTTGTTCAAAAAAGACAAATTCATGGCTTGGGAGGATGAATAGTATCATGTGTTAAAAAGCCTCAGAGTTGTCTTTTTTGCACAGCCCTCATTTCAACGTATTTTGCCCTGAAAATTTACACAGATGTGTGTTATGCCTCCATGTATGTCTGTAACTTTTTTCGGAGTTTTTTGAAATGTGGAAATTGAAATTTGATGAATTTTGAATTTTTCAAAACCGAGCTCCATGGAGCTCGGCCTCCAAAGGCAATATCCGCCCTTGACGCCCTAATAAGTGTGGGGAACATTGAAAATAGGGTCATACATGGTACCATGCACCACAGTGTAGCATGCTTGGAGATTAACCCAGAGGATGGATCGAGAATGTAAATACAGCATTAGTTTAAAAAATTGGAATGATCAAGCTGAAATAGTATGATTTTTTTTCAGAGTACGCCAATGGCATACCTTAGTTTTATTGAAGGGAGCAAACCAAATTACAGGAGTCTGGCACTACACTACAAACAGTGCAGCCAGAGAAACACCACTCCATCTATTACACTCTAACGTTGTCTCACAAAAATATCTAGACACACCACACCCGTCCTCCTAATGACATAAAGCTCATCCACAATGTGGTCAAATAGTACGAATATGAAACGGTTCATCTTGCACTACATATAGAGGAAAATGTTTGTCGACGAAAAGATGATGCCTTATGATCTTGAAGTGTAAGAAGAATATGTTCAGACGTACAGCACTACAATAATTTGATTATGCTGAACGGCAAACTCCAGATAGAAAGGATTAGGTAGCTTCTATTTGCCAACAGTGACTGCAGTAGCTAAATATCATGAAAGAGTAAAGGACATCCTCGGGACCCCGACCTAAATTTGCAAGTACCCCATGTTATCAACTCTAGATCAGTAATCAAGGTCAAGATGCATTGTGATTGTTTTAGCACATGTTAATAACCTTTAGTGTAATACTCCGAGATATCTCAGTTACTCTTTGTCATCGCCTCTAGACCATTAATCAAGGTTGATATGCATCTAGCAACGAGAATCAAAAGGTGCAAAAAAATCTACAGTACCATCTGCTCCGCACTGATTTCAGCATTCAGAGAATTATGGATGCTGCTTTAATCAATCCCAGCTTTTAACAAGCAAGCGTGAACTAAAATCAAGTGCGTATCCAAGTACGGACCTCTGGAATGTCCGCGCGGATAACAGAGATGAACTTTGAGAAGCGCAGCCGATGCAGGACATTGTCGAAGATGGCCAAGTAGAGCGTGATGGTCCTATCGCCTACAATCACAGAAAAAATATATGGAGTCACGGACTAGCAGGGTATCGAATCGAATCATATAGCCAAGGGATTTGCATACGGGCTTGCCTCTGGGCGATGAGAAGGCCTGAACGCAGTTGTGCTGGATGAGGACGAGGAGAGAGTTCTTCACTTGCCCCTGCGGGAGCTTGAGACGGCGCACAATCTCCGTCAGCTGCAGCGCCCCGTGGCGGAGGAGGCAGTCGCACACCTTCTGCGAGAGGGGATCGGGCGGCCGGAGTTAGGGCTTCACACGCACGAACACGCTGACACACTGCGAGTACGCAGGGGAACGGCGGGAGAGTGGAGGTGGGCAGGATCTTACCGCTACGAGGGGGCCGAAGTGGTCGGATATGAGGCCCGCGGCGAGGAGGATGCCATGCTGCGACACCATGGTCGCCGGCGGCGAGGAGGATTAGGATTTTTGGGTGCGTGTTGCGGCGGTGGCGTCGGCACGGCGCGCCAAAGCCCTCAACGCGAGACAACCTAACCAGCAAAGACTGCACGTGACGTGATCCTGGGCGTCCATTTTTAGGCCAGCGGCTGAGGTTTTATGCCACGGAACCGTCCATTCTAACCCTAAACCCCCGGCGCAGCCAGACCGGTGGAGGAAGCCGCCAGCCCACCACAGCAGCCATGTTGCGCCGCGCCTCCCAGCTCCTCCGCACCGTCCCCACCGCCGCCGTGTTCCCCCGCCGCCTCCCGCAACCGCACCGGCACCCGCTTCCAGCCCCACCCGCCTATCTCCTCCCCGCCCCCAGGCAACCATCGTACTTCTACGCCACCGAGTCAGCGGCGGCGCGGCCACCAAAGGTGCCGCGGCCACTGAGGACGGTGGGGAGCCTGCTGAGGCTGAACGACATCCGCGACAACCCCGGCGCGACGCAGCAGAAGACGCGCAAGGGCCGCGGGATCGGCTCCGGGAAGGGCAAGACGGCGGGGCGCGGGCACAAGGGCCAGAAGGCGCGCGGCACCGCTCGCTTCGGCTTCGAGGGCGGCCAGACCCCGCTGCGCCGCCGTCTCCCCCGCCGCGGCTTCAAGAACCGCTTCTCGCTCACGTTCCAGGTCCAGGGCCCTCTTTGCATTTCTGTTCATCTGCTTTCCTTGCACGCAGCAATGCGACATTTGCTGTTTGCGATCTAAGTTGTTTGATTACGAATCAACATTTCGTTCCTTGTTTTCCATGTATGTGTGGCATTCTCGAAGGTTGCTTGATTCTGTGACCGTAAGTTGTCCGGGTCAACATTTCTGCACAGAAGGTGCTTGATCTGTGCTCTGTGCACGGAGTTCACATATTTTCATTTTACCAGCACTTATTCCGAGTGCTACCTTGATAAGGATTTTGTCCCCTTCGTAGATGCTCCTTAGTTAGGCGAAGGAATTTCTGACTGAGCTTACTAGTGCCCTATCTGTAGTGGTAGCTCTTAGACGAGGTTCTGGATCATTTTGTTCCTCAGTGTACAACAATAGAACTGTGTGTTAAAAATGGCAAAAGGCAGCATGAAAGTACCTTAATATGCATTATGAGAAGACCGGGATAGTTGATTTTCACCTAGCAGCGGCCATTTTTAAGGAACTTATGAGCTTTGGAAAAATGGGCATTCTGAGATAACATAGAAAGTACCGAGAAGACAGCAAGAGATTATGGTCATAGGTGGGAAAATGGGCATTCTGAGATAACATAGCAGCGGCCATTTTTAAGGAACTTATGGGCTTTGGAAAAATGGGCAGCACCAGCTTGCAGCATTGGAAGACTTGGCTTGGGCGTCAACAATTTCAGCTATCTATCTTCTAGTTGATAGTGTATGCCGGCTCCTTATCAGCTAGAGTATGATATATGTGAGCAGTGGTGGATCTATACCAAGTGCCAAGATACTTGCCTTGTGCATTGAATTCATGAATTGGTCGCCAAACTTTGGTGGACAAAATAATCGGTGAGGTTTTGCTAATCTGTTGTAAGACCTGAGGTATTGTGCACTGATTTTGGACATATCTATTAAAGAGTAAACTGTTGATTGGACAAAATCTCTATGCTTGATATTTGTCCAGGAAGGAAACCTAGGCTTATATTTAAAGTTTACACATTATCTAATCTATTAATGGATATATAAGTTCATGTTAGCAAAGTGGTGGGCACTATTTCATGTCATGTTAGTATGCAAGAACAACTGAACCTTGTGCGTGTGTGCAGGCTTCAAAGAAGTATCATATGTGGCAGGGTTACATTTCTTTAGTGTTATATATATTAGATTGCGAAGACCAATGCAAAAATGTTCTTTTAATAGATGTGCCCATTGATAGTTTTTTTCTTCTTCTCTTCTTTGTTCATCGTAACACAAAAAGAACATGCAATATTCTTATACTCCCTCCGATCTCGCAGCTTTAGTACAAAGTTGTACTAAAGCTGCGACAAGTAATATGGATCAGAGGGAGTAATATATATAGTTGTATCATGTTACGTAATCTCTAGCATAAGACTAAAGCATCAAAAAATTACAATCTAATGAATTGCATCTATCATATTTTGTTAACTCCTTCAGGAGGTACTGTGAAGGGATTTACTGTTCGGCATTTAGCAGTGGAGTAACTTTCTGTTTGCTTTACAATCTTCTAGCCTCCTGAAATTGTATTCCCACATACATGCGACATGCCTATCTCTGCTAGTTCATGCAGTGATTGTTTTCAGCAAATTGTTGCTATTTAATCCATGATAATGTCTGACTTCAACATCTACAAAATAACGTCAAAATTTTGCATTCATTTGGGTAACTGGACATTCATTGTAGAACTTGTTCAACAACTTGACAATTACTTTGTTTATGCTTTAAGTTCAATTTTTTATTTGCAAATGGCACCCTGAGCATAGTGTGATGTTGGTCATCTTTCCCTGTGGTCAGCCCTGTGGACTGGGAAAAATTGCGAAGCTCATCAATGCTGGAAAAATTGATTCCTCTGAATTGATCACAATGAAGACACTGAAGGTACTACAGTCATTTCTTTCAACTAGCTATGTTTCTGTTTTCTTCTTTGCAACATCAACTTATCACACTTTATCAGGATACAAGTGCCATTGGAAAACAAATAAAGGATGGGATTCGGTTAATGGGCCGTGGTGCAGAAGAAATCAAATGGCCAATTCACCTCGAGGCAAGCCAAAGCTAGTTTGAAATAGTTAAATCTTTAAGCATACAGTTTCTTGTTCATTTCAAGTCCTCCATTCTCAGGAACAGCATGCATGTTTCATAGTCCTATTCTGTTCTGTTTCTTGCTGCATGCGACGACATATAATCCAAAAATGTAAATGTATCTGTTCCGCCGAGCGCCATTTATCCATTATAATGATATCACAGAATGTGCCCATTTAGTTATGTCTTTGCATGACCTGCCTGTCCATTGCTTGCAATCATGTCGAGTACAAGTAGTGGCTCTTGTAGAGGCAATGAGGGAGTTCCAACTGTGAGTGTAGTAAATATAGCTTTCTTATTGTTAAATATTGTTTCGCATGTGCCCAACTAATACAACATGGTTCATATATAAGTATAGTATCTAATAGGTGGTGGCAGTGAAATAAAAACTAGCATGACTTTACTTGCAATGTATGTTAAGTGAAATTATATTGCTTTGATTATCAAGATATAACATTTTCAACTTAGAAGACTGGTTACACATACTAGGTCAGCTGTGAAGATTGGTGCTGCGGATTGGATAGTATGTATCCAAATTTTATGGATCCCTTCCTAAGCAAATGTAAATTGGCAGGTATCAAGGGCGACCGCAAGGGCGAAAGCTGCAGTTGAAGCAGCAGGTGGAACTGTAAGATTGGTGTACTACAACAAGCTTGGGTTCAGGGCACTACTCAAACCTGAATGGTTTGCAAAGAAGGGCCGCCTTATACCAAAAGCGGCGAGGCCTCCACCCAAGCAACGAGACAAGGTTGATAGCATTGGCCGACTACCTGCTCCCACAAAGCCACTTCCCTTCACACCGGAGGAATTAGAGTTTACTGCCAAGCGTGAAGCTGCTAAAGTGATCGCTGCATAGGAGGGAGTACAAATCACTGAAGAAGCCCATCCAAACTTTTATTACTTACATAAGTCTTGCACCGGGCATGTATAACAATCACTTGCTCTTTCCTATAGGTGTATTCCTTGTGGGATCCTTGTGTTTCCTTGTCATTTGTGCTACGCGGGAATGACATTTTCTTCTTCAGGTGGCAGTAGTACCTCCTGGTAAGCACCAGGGCTGGCCAGTAAAATATCCTGTAACAATCTTTTGAGAGATCAGTTCATTGTTTTTTGAGAGATCAGTTCATTGTTTTCATTAATAGAAACTTTTTCTCTAGGGCAGTCAGTTTCAGCACTAACTGTACTTCAGAAATGTCTGCCAAACACTATAGGACAAAAGATGACTTTTGGTGTACTAAGTATTAAGAAAAAAAGGAGCATCTGTCAAAAAGTAAAAAAGTAAAAGAAAACAAGGGGTAATTAGTTTTAGGACCCCAATAGCCAACGAACCTTCCCTGGGAAGGGATGGCAATTTTAGTTGCCACGAGCATTGCAATTTTAGTTAGCGAGCATGACAACTACGCTGTAGTTTTGTTTTCCATTATAAAATTGCCGTGCTTGCAAATTTAAATCGTCATCTTTGCCCATCCTTGTGATAACTAAAGTTGCCATCAAAATGTTTGCAATTGCCACCCTTCCTAGAGAACGTCCACTGAAGAACATTACCCTGGTTTTAGCACAAAGAACAACTCTTCAACAACTTCTGTAGGTTCAATGTAAGATCTATCTGTTGTTTAATCATCACATCAATTTTTCCTTCAATTTTTAAGGGGGTGATATCTTTAGCAATTTATTAGTAAAAGCATAAGGAATGGGACAAGAATTCTTGGAACATGGTTACATGCGTACTCGCAAGACCAATATATGAAATTATATGGTATTAAACTTGATTGACCATTCTACTCACGTGTGAAGTTTCGTGAAGAAATGACATATATGGTATCCTGAGCAAAAAAAAGTAATGTCATACTTATCATAAGGGATCTTGTGTGACCTATTGGATGGAACCAAGGAAGGGGGCCCACCCAGGGGATATTTATTGGTTAGGGATGGAAGGTCACTTAGCTCTTCGTAGCCCCTTCGTAGGTCTAGGCCTCTTTTGGTTCATAGGATAGGATTATCATAGGAATAGGAAATTTGTAGTAAATGAGATAACATGTATCTCAAATCCTATGAATAGGAATAGGAAACAAGATGTCATTTGGTTCACGTCAAAAGAAATTTTCCATTGAGTCTAGACTCATTTTTATTTTTCTATGAAATGTGGAGGATAGAAACAAATCCTATGTAGGAATAGAAATCCATTTCTATGAACCAAAGTGCTCTAAAAGAAAAAATCCTATAAGAATCATATCCTCTATAATTCTTATGAAATTCCTCCAAACCAAAGGAGGCCCTAGCATTTTCGTGGCGTCTACCCGGCTGAAGCATGTGGCAAGGAAGCCTACTACAATGATTTTGATTACATCAAAGTTTTACCCAAGTCAGTACCGGCCGAGACTTGAAGGAAAGCGTCGCTCTCCCTCTCGTTTGCCCGTCCAGTGATGAGACGGTTATGTTAGCTTAATCAGATTTGACACAAGCCTTGCCCTGACCTTACTCTGGTCAATCAGACGGTACTAATTGATCATCGGCTTGCCCCATCGCAGACACCCGACCACAAGAGAAGCAATCATCAGCCTGGCCCATCGCACTTACACTAATTGATGCCTCTTTTCTCTGAAGCACTCTGTGCTTCATTTGACCTTTTGTTTAAGCAGGGTTGTTTTTGTCTGGTCTTCTGCAACGAAGGCAGAGTGGTTGGAGGGAGTAGTGATCCTTTTGCTCTTGCATATTTTTCTTTTCCTCTGTCGTCCAAGGTTTCGTGTGCATCCTTGACACATGTCCTGGGGCGGTGGGGCCTAATCCCCTATTAACAAGATTATAGTGCCGTTGTTGCAAGAAAATTTTCTCCAGGACAACGGAGCTGAAAACAACCAGCCACCCATATTACACCCAACAGCTAGGAATCTCCGTTCCAGCAAGAGAATGCCGGCATTTTCTATGCTGGAGGTTGGCAATCTACCATTGTTTTGCTCCGTGAGATCCCTCTTGGATCGGCTGTCCCATTATCCCACTCTCATTCCAAAAAGTTCTAATATCAACACCCCCAAAAGGCCAAAACATAATGTCCTGGGCTGGAGGGACGAGAGCAACCATACTTAAAAGTTTCTTATAAACGACGTTGCGCCAATAGAATACTGAATACGAACGTGCGAACTCCCATCTAGGGTTTCCTTGCCTCTCGCCGGCGCCGCCGGTTCGCTTCATCTTATATCGTCTTTGGAACATGGAGGCATGGTGGATCCCGGTCCTTGTCGGCGGGAGGGTTCCGTTTTTAGATGCTTTTCTGAGTTTTATAAGGGTTTGTGCCATGCTCAAGAAAATGAGGCGGCGGCGGCTTCTTGAAGATGGAATAAGGTCCTCCTCACCTAGCCCCCGTCCCGGTGATGTTTCAAGCATCGTCGGAAGGCGTGTGAAGGTTTGTCTCCGACGGATCTCGTAGAATCCGGTCGGCGTTTGTCCTCGGTGGATCTGACTGGATCCAGTCTTCGTTCGTCTGTGTTCTGTGTGTCTGCAGCTCGCATCCTTCTGGTCTATGCTTCTCTTCATCGGCGGCGGTTACTGTTCTGGTGCACGACGACTTTCCGACTGTCTACTACAACAATGTTCGTCCGACTCCGACGAGGGAGGGGCAATGACGGCGGTGCGTCTTCGGCTCGCTCCAGTGCTCGTAGTCGTCGCTAGGTGGTCTACGGACCTGGATGTAAATTTTATTTCTAGTGTTCTTTGTACTGCCTTGACAGTTGATGAATAGATCGAAAATTTTCTCGTAAAAAATAACTAATACGAACCAACTACTGCATATATATGTTCGTTCCAGTACCCATACCGTGCTGTTTGTCGCAGTGGTATTAGTTGCCGACGTCTCCCGTGACACCGAGTCGTCTCCCCAGGTTGCTGGTTAGTCAAGCACTAATAAAAAAATATGACTATGCTAACCAGACAGCCACCACGGCCATAGCTATTATACTACCAATCCATTGATGATTAGGCATATACTAATTCAACTTCCAACCAGCTGTTAGAATAAGCACATGCTTAACTGCCGCCGTTCGTTGCAAAAAACGCACCAAATAGATGAGAAGGTACTGAAAATCCCGGGACTTCTTTTTGCGGGTGTTACATAATTCTCATCATGTCGACATCCGGTGGAGAGTCGGCTGAACACATCCGGGCTGCACACCTACTACTACGACTAGTTACTGACTTAAAACTTATTTCAAATCTCCTTGTAGAAACAGCAATATGAAATGCATTTGCATGAGTTGGTTTTGCACTGTGGCAATGATTGTTGCAATTGACCGAGTCCAGAGTCCAAACCACCAAGGGAGTATAAAGCCAGAGAGGAGGCTTTCGGGAGAGCTTGCATCCAGGCACATATACCAAGTACACCAATCAGCAACCTTCAAGTGTCCTAGTTTGATCTCGCCGCGAGCCCGTGAAGATGAAGGTTCTGCATGCTCTTAATTTCCTTCCTCCCAAGCTTGTTTCTGAGATTTTATTGGTTACTCACCGTTTCTGTTATTCTGAACCAGATGGTGCTTAAGGTGCCGATGGTCTGCAAGAAGTGCAAATCTTGCGTCCTTACGATTGTGTCCAAGGTCAAAGGTCTGTATATTCTCTCGCTCTATAGCCTTGATTCGCTCGTCTCTATAACTTACTTGACAGGTCGTGTCGTGTGTGTCCATGGCAGGCGTCAAGTCGATGGCATACGACGAGGAGAAGAGCACGCTGACGGTGGTGGGGGAAGTGGACGTGGTGGTGGTCGTCGACGCGCTGCGCAAGGGGAAGCACCCGGCGACAGTGGTGACGGTGGGCGACGAGAAGAAGGAAGCGGAGGAGAAGAAGAAGAAGGAGGAAGAGGAGAAGAAGAAGAAGGAGGCCGAGGAGAAGAAGAAGAAGGAATGCCTGGAGAAGATGCAGAAGTGCTGCCTCAAGGCTTGCCCGCCG
Source organism: Triticum urartu (assembly GCF_003073215.2). NCBI lineage: Eukaryota > Viridiplantae > Streptophyta > Magnoliopsida > Poales > Poaceae > Triticum > Triticum urartu. The sequence continues at coordinate 492,897,699 of NC_053024.1, forward strand.
CCACTCTACTGCCCCAAGGCTTGCTCGCCGCCACGCCACTGCCCGCCGCCACCCCGCTGCCCGCCGCAATCCTACTGCTACGTCGACGACTCCGGCCCCTGCACCATCGTGTGAGCGAGAGGGGAGATCATCGACCCGGCGCCACCGTATATATACAGCCGATCGTTGTTGCCGGTGCAAATCAAGCCACTCCTCCAGGCCAGGCACACCAATTAATTCGTGCGTACGTCTTGTTCATCGTTCAGAAGATTCAGAGCTTGCATGCACACTATTTTCTTTTCCTGTATCTTTTCCGGTTCCTGTGATCAAGAATTGTATGTCTCCACGGAGACCTTCTTTTACTACTCACAACTCGTCTACTTGCAATCTGCAAATGAGCTGTTTGGTTCATGACCATGCGACGACTTGGATATAAGATTGGTGGTGGGGTTCTTAGCTTCACCTAATAATGTGACAAGTTGATTAGTCTACCGGTCGGCATTGCCAAATGGAACAGTTTATTGCAACAATTTGTCCCTATCGACGCTGGAACTTTCATATGCCGTTGCCGATTGGTACTCTCCGGGAAACAAATTATTTCTGCAGATCACGCAATGATTCAGGTCCACTTTTACAATTCTCCAACTTACCTCTTGACCATTGAAAAAAAACACTCTTGAGACTTACTCCCTCCGTTTTTAAATATTTGTTTTTTTAGAGATTTCAACAATTAACTATATATGAAGCAAAATGAGTGAATCTACGCTCTAAAATATGTCTATATACATCCGTATATGGTAGTCCATTTGAAATCTCTAAAAAGATAAATATTTAGGAGCGGATGGAGTAGGAGCTAAGGGCATCTCCAGCCATTCGGTGCCCTCAGGGACTGAAATATCGCCGTCTGGGGGCTAGCCGATGCTATTTCCGCCGTGGGGGCGATTGGGTTCCCAACCGCCGTCCCAAGTTGATCCCAGACGCCATTTTTTGAATTCCAAATTCGGCTAGATTCATACAAAATGACACAAATTTGGACGAAATTCAGGCGGTTTTCATTGATATTTGTACAAAATTAAAGACATAACTTAAAAACTTAGAAAAATAAAACTACGCTGCCGCCGCCGCCCCGAGCCTACTGCATGCCAAGGAGCTTGTAGAAGGCGGTGTAGTCGCCGCCGTCGTCGTCCTGCACGCCGTCATCCTCCTTGCTACAACCCTGTCCTGGGTCGCCGTGGCGGACGGGGTTGGTCGGCGCCGGCGCCTCTTCGTCGCTGTCCTCGAGGACGATGACGCGCGGCGCTGGCGCTCCATCTCCTCCTGGACATAGTTGCCCCGTGTCCATTTGAGGCCGGTTTCGAGGTCAGCGGCCATGTCGACATGCTCCTGCTTGATGACGACGGGTTGCGTCGCCGGCTCCTTCTTCGGCCTGACAAGGCGAAGATAGCCGCGGGGAGGAGGGCAAGGTGGTCGACGACCCTCATTTATGATGAGGCTGTCGTCGCGGCTGCGCCGGCGCTCCGGCGTGTCCTGGGGCTCGGCCTTGACGGCAGTGAGCGGCATCGTCGTGCGGGAACCGAGACGATGAGGACGACAAAGGTTCTCGGCATCGCCCAGTCGCTGACTCAGCGGGTCCATGTGGTACAGTTTTGTTTTCGCACCAAATTCGTTTCCCCCGGCACCCCCGGTCGGCCCCTAGTGCGCTGGGTTCGGTCTGAGTCCGTCGGCGCCAATTTCAGTCCTAACCGTGAAATTTGGGCTTTTGGGGCGTGACTGGGCCGATTTTTTTGAGCCAGCGATAAAAAGGGGGCGGGGGGGGGGGGGGGGGGGGGGGATGTGCGAGTGGAGATGCTAAGACTAGAGAACAAATCTAAACTGTGTATTGTTATAACTAGATAATATCCCGCATGTTGTTGCGAAAATGTTTTGCTATATATTCCAATGATACCTGAGTGTGCCAAACGTGACCTTTGGAGTAATAATAATATGAGAGCTAAAGCTGAAAGTAGGGAATCGATGACTGTTATGAATAGCATGCAATTCCAAGCCAGAGAAGGAAAGGTCAAAATGCTATATACGGTAGACGTATTACTAGCTGTTTTCAGAGCTAAAAGGACATATTTATTTCTTGAAAACGTTTGTTCCATAGGAATCAAATTTCTAAGTTATAGAAAAACTCTAGATAAAGAATTATTTTTCTGTATCATCCATGATCTTCATATTTTTCCAACGGATTTGCTAAAACTCATTCAGCTGAGAATCAAATTGGTCTCATTCACTTTTCTGGCCGTTTGATTGAGCTGCGCCACGATTTGTGTTTTCCTCCTGTAGAGAGCTTCGTAACGACGGAAGGCACAGCCCATCTATTGTCCCGCTCGTGGCCTGTTTTTTTTTGTCGTGTGCTTGTTTTTCTTTTTTTGCTGACAAAGCCCACTTGTGTTGGATATAGGAAGCCCGTGTCTTATCACTCCTTTTTTCATTTCTCTTTGTGTCTTCTTGGTGGCGGTTGAGACTCGGGAAGAGCCTGCTGCGGGAGATCGGTGGTGGTGGCATTTTTCGAAGTAAGAATCCGCCCGTTCTGTTGGTCCTCTAATCTTTTTGTTGGTGTCGATGAAATATTTTTTGTTTTTTGTTTAGGGTTTTTTGTTGTTCTTGCAACCGACCCAGTCCGAGCGTAATCGTAACACAACACACCCAAGCGCAACTGCAGGACATATAATGTGACCGCAACTGGGGGCCGAGACGGGAGGAGTTGTCGGCGCCGATGAAATCGGATTCCTTTTTTTTGTTACGTATTTTTTTGCAGCTGCAACCATCCCACCCCGAGCGCAATTGCAACTCAACACACCCAAGCGCAACTATAAGCCATATAATGTGACCGCAACCGGGCATCGGGGCGGAGGTTTGTGGGCGTCAATGAAATCGGTTCCATTTTTTGTTAGATTTTTTCTGTTGTAGTTGCAACCGCCCTACACGAGCGCAACTGTAACTCAGCAACCACAGGACATATAAGGAGAATGCAACCGGGGTCAGGGCGGAGGGCTTTTGTCTTCGCCGATGAAATCGGTTCCATTTTTTTTGTTTTTTTCTTTTAGTTGCAACCGCCCTAAGCAGAGCGCAATCACAACTTAGCACACCCAAGTGCAACCAGACGTCGGGGTGGAGGGTTTGTCGGCGCCAATGAAATTAGTTCCATTTTTTTGTTAGTTTTTTTTGTTGTAGTTGCAAGCGCCCATCCTGAGCCCAATCGCATCTACCAAGCCCAACCGCAAGACATATATAAGGCGACCGCAACTGGTGGGTCGGGGGAGGGCTGTCGGCGCCAATACAATAGGTTTCCATTTTTTGTTAGTTTTTTTATTTTAGTTGCAACCGGCCCAACCTAAGTGCAATCGCAACTCAACACACCCAAGCGCAACCCGCGGTCAGGGCGGAGGGATGTCAGCGCCGATGAAATCGGTTCCATTTTTTTGTTCACAATTACTTCCTTGTAAATACAAGCAACTTTGGTTTCCCCGATGAAATACAAGCAACTGTGGGTCCCGCATGCCACTTGCAACATGACCATCTACTCGCAATTGGCTGGTGTTTGCTCGATGCCACTTGCAACTTGAACGTGGATTCGAAACTTGTATGTTGTTTTTGTCTCGTAATTGTCTCAGTTGCAAGTCCACCGTCAACTCGCAACTACAAGGGCCCGAATGCCCCAGTTGCAACTCAACCATCGACTCGCAACTCGGGGGGGGGGGGGGGGGGGGGTGTTTTACTTGATGCCACTCCCAACTCGACCATCGACTCGCAGCTGGTCTATTTTTTTGGCTTTTCTTTTTTGCCATAATTGCCCCAGTTGCAAGTCCACCCATCGACTCGTAACTGTGAGGGCCCGAATGCCCCAATTGCAACTCGACCATCGACTCGCAACTCGAGGGGATGTTTACTCGATGCCACTTGCAACTCGACCTTGGACTCGCAACTGGTCTGTTTTTTTGTCTTCTTTTTGCCATAATTGCCCCAATTGCAAGTCCACCGTCAACTCGCAACTGCGAGGCCCCGAATGCCCCAGTTGCAACTCGACCATCAACTCGCAACTCATGGGGTGTTTACTCAATGCCACTTCGCAACTCAACCTTGGACTTGCAACTAGTCTGTTTTTGTTGTGTGTTCACAATTACTTTCCTTGTAAATACAAGCAATTTTTTGGTTTCACCAACAAAAAAAAGGACCAGTGGGCCCCGCATGCCCTAGTTGCAACTCGCCCATCGACTTGCAATTGGGGTGTCTACTCGGTGCCACTTACAACTCGACCGTTGTGTGTTCACAATTACTTTTCTTGTAAATACAAGCAATTTTTTGGTTTCACCAACAAAATACAAGGACCAATGGGCCCTGCATGCCCTAGTTGCAACTCGCCCATCGACTTGCAATTGGGGTGTATACTCGGTGCCACTTACAACTCGACCTTGGACTCGCAACTGGTATGATTTTTTGTCTTTTCTTTTATTGCCATAATTGCCCCAGTTGCAAGTCCATCATCGATTCGCAACTGTAGGGCCCACACGACACTTGCACCTCGACCATTGACTCGCAACTCGGGGGGTGGGGGGTGTTTACTCGATGCCACTTGCAACTCGACCTTGGACTTGCAACTGGTTTGTTTTTTGTCTTTCTTTTTTGCCATAATTGCCCCAATTGCAAGTCCACCATCAACTCACAGCCGCAAGGCCCCAAATGCTCCACTTCGCAACTCAACCATCGAGTTGTTGTTGTTGTTGTTGTTTGTTCTCTGTTGTTCACAATTACTTTCCTTGTAAATACAAGCAATTTTTTGGTTTCACCGACGAAATACAAGGACCAGTGGGCCCCGCATGCCCTAGTTGCAACTCGACCATCGACTCGCAATTGGGGTGTCTACTCGGTGCCACTTACAACTCGACCTTGGACTCGCAACTGGTATGATTTTTTTCTTTTCTTTTACTGCCATATTGCCTCAGTTGCAAGTCCATCATCGATTCGCAACTGTAGGGCCCACACAACACTTGCAACTCGACCATCGACTCGCAACTCAGGCGGGGGGGGGGGTGTACTCGATGCCACTTGCAACTCGACCTTGGACTCACAACTAGTCTTTTTTTGTCTTTCTTTTTTACCATAATTGCCCCAATTGCAAGTCCACCATTAACTCGCAGCTGCAAGGCCCCAAATGCCCCAGTTGCAACTCGACCATCGACTCGCAACTCAGGGGGGGTGTTTACTCAATGCCACTTCGCAACTCGACCTTGGACTTGTAACTGGTCTGTTTTTGTTGTGTGTTGTTGTTGTTACTGTTGTTGTTTGTTTGTTCACAATTACTTTCCTTGTAAATACAAGCAACTTTTTGGTTTCATCGATGAAATACAAGGAACTGTGGGCCCCGCATGCCCCAGTTGCGACTCGACCATCGACTTGCAACTGGGGGGTGTTTACTCGGTGCCACTTTGCAACTCGACCATGAACTCGCAAGTGGTCTGTTTTGTTGTCTTTCTTTTTTGCCATAATTGCCCCAGTTGCAAGTCTACCATTGACTCGCAACTGTGAGGGACCGAATGCCCCCATTGGAACTCGACCCCCGACCCGCAACTTCGAGGGAGGGGGGGTGTTTACTTGATGCCACTTGCAACTAGACCATCGACTCACAACTGGTCAATTTTTTGTCTTCTTGTTTGCCATGGTTGCCCTAATTGCAACTCTAGCATCGACTCGCAAACTGCGAGGGCCCGAATGCCCCAGTTGCAACTCGACCATTGACTCGCAACTCGGGGCGGTGTTTACTCGATGCCACTTGCAACTCGACCTTGGACTCGCAACTGGTCTGTTTGCTATCATAATTGCCCCAGTTGCAAGTCCACCATCGACTCGCAACTATGACGGACCGAATGCCCTAGTTGCAACTCGACCCCAGACCCGCAACTCGGGGGGGGGGGGGTGTTTACTTGGTGCCACTTGCAACTAGACCATCGACTCGCAACTAGTTTGTTTTTTCTTCTTTTTTGCCATGATTGCCCCAATTGCAAGTCCACCATCGACTTGCAACTGCGAGGGGCCTGAATGCCCCAGTTGCAACTCGACCATCGACTCGCAACTCGGGGTGGTGTTTACTCGATGCCACTTGCAAGTCGACCTTGGACTCGCAACCGGGGTCGGCGGAGGGCTGTCGGCGCCGATGAAATCGGTTCCTTTTTTATTTTTTTATTATGTTAGGTTTTTTGTTGTTATAGTTGCAACCACTCCAACCCGAGCGCATTCGCAACTCAACACACCCAAGCGCAACCGGGCGTAGGGGAGGGGGTTGTCGGTGCCGATGAAATCGGTTCCACTTTTTGATAGGGTTTATTGTTGTAGTTGCAACCGCCCCATCCCGAGTGCAATCGCAACTCAACACACACAAGCGCAACTGCAAGCCATATAATGTGACCGCAACCAGGGTTGGCGGTTGGATGTTTTTTTAGCATCACATAGATGGGTTTTCTATCATTTCCCCTCACGGTGGGTACATACAAGCAATTTTTTCATTTTGGCTAATTTTTTGTGTTTTTTTGGAATGCACGACCCAACTCCGGCATTTCCCACATGAAAATACATAATGTTCTTGAATAACACTCCAAGGTGCACACTGCATTGTTTTTTTCCCTATATATATGTGTGTACACACACACACACACACACATATATACATATATATACATATATATAGACACACACACACACACACTTGATCCCAGTTTCGCACTGTTGAACGCTTATAGTTGTATCTTCGTCGGTCATACATAATGTTTCCAAAAAAATATCAATCCAATGTCTTAGCTTTTCATCTTATATCATTTTATTTTGGTTTACTCTTTGTTTCCATTTTAAAATTTATTTACGATATTTTTTTAGCCTTGAATGAAAAATCAACTATAAAGGCCTTGGCTTAATGAACAAAAATATTAAGCAAAACTATTTTAATTTGTGATCTCGGAGCTTTAATTATTCAATGGTTCCTATTTTTTGTTAGTGACACACACATGCAAATGTTCATGTGTTTGTTGATCGTGCATGAAACTCGTCGGCTTGTGGCCAGCACATTTGCCTTGACGTTGTGCAGCCCGAGTAAATTGACAGGAAGGACAAGTGAAAAGGAAGACAAGGCCAGCCCAAAAAAAAATAAAAAAATAAAAAAGACAAGCAGGCCGAACAGGGAAACAAACTGGACCTTGGCATGCAGTGTGATGTTAGGTGACATCAGGTGACAGAGACATAACTATGTCTCAGTCAGCTGAGTTCCAGGCGATCCCTTTTTCCAAAGCAAAATTATGGAAAAGCATTTTCGTCTCCCATTAGATCAATACTTGTAATCAGGATCACATCTCAATCAACGATATTTTAAGACGGTTAATCATTCATCTTCAATTAAACTACTTCCTCTGTTCATTTTTGTAAGTCGTTTAGGACAGCTGAAATTGAACTGTTTTAGGTGTTGTCTTAAATGTCTTATAAAAGTGAACGGAGGGAGTATTTAGAGTGTCTTTTTTTACTTCGATTGCGATGTGTGAGTAATCTCTTAAGGCTAAACCCATCAGCTCTGTGTGTGTGTGTCCCCGTTCATGGTATGGTTATTTATATTTATGTGTCTACAACAATTTCTCTCTTGTCTTCTCATGGATCCTAAGGAGAGATAACGTGTAAGGGAGAGTGGAAAACTATATCAAACATCGGGGATAGTAAGGCTGGTACTGTAATCAGAACCAATTCCTTAGGGGACACTGATGCAGGCATCAAATTCTAATGTGTTAGTCTCGTAATTCCTTAATAACCGAGGTAACTGTACGTGACCGATTAGGTCCAAGGTTGGACGACTCAATTCTTGATTCGGCAACAATCGATCCTGGTGTCATACGGACGTGTTATCCACATATCTAGCGCCAAAGCAATTATTATACCTATGTTTAGTGCTTTTTTGATTCGCAGGATTGACGCCTCCTCATAAGACGTCGTGCATCACCACTGCTGGCATGGCATGACTTGATAACTCCGGTGACCCATCATGTTTAGCACCTGCTGGGTCAAATCGAATCCGTTCTTGCAGTGGAGGAGGTGCCTCATACCACCACCGGCCTCAAAACTCTATGGAAATGTTAACGCTCACACGTGTGGGCGTTTGCACATCGCCCACACGCCTCCATCATCATTCATTTTGCCACGTATGAATAGATGACATCAGCAGATTTTTTTTTTGGTTTCGGCTTAAAAATGTTGTATCTCCTAAATAAAAAAGCGAACTAAAAATCCGTTTTCACCATTAAATCCGTCTCGACGAGATCTTCAAAACTAGACCCCATGTTGATATGTTTCGACGAATTTTTTTTTTGCCAGAAGTTGCCACGATGTTTACATTGTAGTTGCCATAGGGCTTAAACTAAAGTTGTCATGTGGCAATTTTAGTTTGTAGATCATGGCAATTTTAGTATTTTGATGATGGCAACTCCAGTACTTTGACCATGAAAATTATTTTTTGCATGAACCATGGCAATTTTACGTGCATGTATCATGGCAATTTCAGTTTATGGTTCATGGCAAGTCTAGTTTCTTAATTCCCCGTTTTATAAATGTCAAAATTTACTTTTAAATGTAGAAGAAAATAGCTGAAACATATCATGGCAACTTCAGTGTAAACATCATGACAATTCATATGCAATAGACATGGCAACTTTTAATCTAATTTTTTTTTCATCAAAACATATCAACATGGGATGTAGTTTCGAAGATCTCATCGCGAGGGATTTAATGGTGAAAACGGATTTTCAATCGGATTTTTCGTTTAAAAGATAAAACATTTTAAAAACTGAAAATCCAAAAAATTCCTACATGCATGCATGCGATGACGTGGCAATCTGTTTACATTAAAGACGTGTGGTGCGTCTCCCTTCCTGCCACACGTGTGGCAGTTAGCGCGACCCAAACTCTATGGTAACAATAGAGGACGTCCCATAGCGCCATTGACCGCGACGCACCGAGCTGGAGACCATCCCAAAACGAAGATCCAACCATCGTGTCATCCACATGACCATGATAACCGCCGCCATTAATGTCCAGGCCGCCGCCCCAAGTGCCAAAGACCTCGGATGGCTACAATTCTCCTGCATCAAGCACCGTCGACGTCAGAGAAAGCTCCAGCGACCACGCGCCTCTTGCAACGTCCTCGGGTGCGAGATCCTAACGCCCACCACCACCTCGCCCATCATCCCTAGCGAAGGGGCCGCCGCCGCTGCCACCATTACTTTAGTCGCCGCTCCGGGGACCATGCTTCGTGTCAGAGCTAAATCCGACGGATCTCAGGTAGGGGGTCCTGATCTGGTAGTCTTGGCTAGATGGTAACAAGGACACGAGGGACACGAGGTTTACCCATGTTCAGGCCCTCTCGATGAGGTAAAATTCTACGTCCTGCTTTGTTTGTATTGATTGTGGATGAGGTACAAAGTACAAGTGTGTTGGGAATATGCCCTAGAGGCAATAATAAAATGGTTATTAGCATATTTCCCATTCTTGATAAATGTTTATTATTCATGCTAGAATTGTATTAACCGAAAACTTAAAATACATGTGTGAATACATAAACTATATTATGACCCTAGTAAGCCTCTACTAGACTAGCTCGTTGATAAAAAATGGTTAAGGTTTCCTAACCATAGACATGAGTTATCATTTGATAACGCGGTCACATCCCGATGAGGACAACATTGCCACATTTATACCCACAATCCCTGTTGTTACTTATATAGGACCAATTACTCGAGGTCGCGCACGCCAATTAAATTACCAGGTACTTCAGCTGCTTGGTAACGAGGTTAATGTTCATGAGAATATGATGCTGCCTAAATTGGATGTGCTTGTTTTGCTTAAAAATGAAGGGCCTAGATTGGATAAGAATGATGAATATTGGAGCACGATCAAGCATGGAGATGATGGCATGCACAAGGGGAACAAGAATGGAGTTTCTGGTGGAGTTTTCAGCACTTTGGAGCCACCATGATGACGTACAAGGATATGGACGAAATATACAAGATGTCATTTCATAAATTTCATCCATAGCTTCATATAGGTGCTGCGTCACCTTATTTTTGGGCCAGACTCATGTAATTTCAAAATACTACTTATAGGCTATTTTTTAGAGTCTATATTGTAGGGGAAACGACTCAGGAGATGTTTTAGTCCCACCTTGCCAGGGGGACACAAACCCCTCTCTTTCCCCATACCAATACAGTCCTTAAGGCACTGTTTAAATTTTGGGTTTTGTTTAGAAGTTTGCCATAGCTCCAACTTCGCGTACTTCGTTTGTGTTCTGCAACCAGACAAATACGTCACAGAACCCCATCTTCATTAGTAAAGCTTTCCTCTTATATTTGTAATATCCAGATTGCAATTTCAGTTTCTTGCTTGTTCTTTGTTTGCGTGCAGGAAACAGACCCTCATGGTTAGGTTGATCGAGCTCTAGCGCGGTCAATAACCTCTCGGAGTTGGTTTAGTGATTGCTAAGGCGCGACGTCCTCACACGTTTATAGTCGGATCGTCAAAGTCTACTCCACCAAAAACGGTAGCCACCATCTCATAGAAAGATAGGACACCCTAGCCTCTATCATATCATTAGGAGAATGATGTGATGGACAGACCCAACCATAAGCTTAGCATCATACCGTTTAGTTATTTGCTACAACTTTCTTCATGTCAGTATCAGTTCCTTAGGCCATGAGATCATGCCACTCCTGGATACAGGAGGAATACTATGTGTGCTAAGGGAGTCCTGGATTAGGGGGTGTCCGGACAGCCGGACTATACCTTCAGCCGGACTCCAGGACTATGAAGATACAAGATTGAAGACTTCGTCCCGTGTCCGGATGGGACTTTCCTTGGCGTGGAAGGCAAGCTTGGCGATGCGGATATTCAAGATCTCCTACCATTGTAACCGACTTTGTGTAACCCTAACCCTCTCCGGTGTCTATATAAACCGGAGGGTTTTAGTCCGTAGGACAACTTCATCATACAACAATCATACCATAGGCTAGCTTCTAGGGTTTAGCCTCTCTGATCTCGTGGTAGATCTACTCTTGTACTACCCATATCATCAATATTAATCAAGCAGGACGTAG